>NC_060895.1:8947824-9007824 GCF_014805685.1 Silurus meridionalis | reverse complement strand
ACCACAGTCCTATAAACTTTCTCTTTCATTCTTGCAGATACCCTACTAACACGAATCACTCCTGTCACTCCATCCACTCCACCCTGCCTGCACTCTTTTCTTCACTTCCCTAACACACTCTCCATCACTTTGCACTGTTGACCCCAGGTACCTGAACTCCTCCACCTTCTCCACCTCTTCTCCCTGCAAGCGCCCCACTCCACTCCCCTCCCTCTCATTCACACACATGTACTCTGTCCTACTCCTACTGACTTTCATTCCCCTTCTCTCCAGCACATACCTCCACCTCTCCAGGCTCTTCTCAACCTGCTCACCACTCTCACCACAAATCACAATATCACCTGCAAACATCATAGTCCACGGAGACTCCTGTCTGACCTCGTCCGTCAATCCTGTCCATCAACACTGCAAACAGGAAAGGGCTCAGAGCTGATCCTTGATGCAGTCCAACCTCCACCTTGAACCAGTCTGTTGTTCCTACTGCACACTTCACTGCTGTCACACTGTCTTTATACATGTCCTGTACCACCATCACATACTTCCTGACCTTACTCCCTTTACACTTGTTCTCCTGAAAACACAACATATCTACCTTTCTCCTCTCCATCATATCAGCTATCTCTCTCTCTTTACCAGTCATAGTACCAACATTTTAAAGTAACAACCCGAACCTCCACCCTCCTATACTTCTCCTTTTCCTGTTGTCTCTGTAGATGTCTTCCTCCTCTCCTTCTCCTCCTTCAGCCAACATTAGCCTAATTTCAACCGGTACCCTGTAGGCTAACAATACCTGCGGCAGTCGTTGGTAACCGCATGTTTGATTTGGCGCATGTTTTATAACGCAAACCTCCCCTTTTATCCGGGCTTTGGACCGGCACACATTTACTCAACTCAAAAGCATTAATTAATTTACTCGTTTACTTATTAATTTACTTCGAATTTATTCACTCATTCATTCACTTGTTAATTTGTTCATGTGTTTATTTATGTTTTTCAGTACAAACACAAAATATTACAAAACTTATAAACTCTCGTATTCTAGAACCCTGTTCTATCAATACTGGTTTCATTTACAAGATGTTATCAGGCCCTTATTAGGCTGCATCAAGTGTTACAGATAACCAAATAATAACAAAAAAATATGGTTTGTGCACCAAGTCATGTTAAACTGAATTTTATACCAAACATATACATTATAATGATTTTATCTTTGAGTATAAGAAATCTAAAGAAGTGAAACAGTTCACCACAGCAAAATGGTGGTACAGGAGAGTCTCAGGAGTGAATCTGTTTAATTCTTACATCCTGACCAATACTAATGCTGTTATAACCATGAAAAACTTTCTATTTGTCATTTAAGTGGTTGACACAGTTTTGATGCTCAGAAGCACACACACACACACACACACACACACACACACACACACACACCAGACAGTGCTCAGAACTGAAACCCCTGGAGGCTGCAATACGTTGTATAACAAAATCTTTATTAAATAAAATCGATAAAACTCTAACAATATACAGAAATTGTCAATTCTTTTAAACTCCTGAGTAATGTTGGCATCTACTTTACAGAAAATAAATACTTCATAACTTTACACCGGTTTAATGCTGTTCAAACTTTACATAAGAAGTACATAACACCAACACCACATAAAACAACAGGCGACGGGTGAACCTACCGTTCAGTCATGTAAATGACGCACATAAAACATTTCAATATACTTGGAATGTCAGATATTATATATATATATATATATATATATATATATATATATATATATATATATATATATATATATATATATATAAAATGTGTTTGTGATGTATAAAGCTCTATATAGATATCTAACATTAATTTCAAATAAACAAAATACACGATATTGACAAAAGTATTGAGACACCTGACTTTTCCAGCTGAAGTTGTAGTTGCAGGCACACAATTATATCGGATGCCTTTGGATGTGGAAGCGTTAAAATTCCCTGCTCTCTGTAAAAAACCTGTTCCAGCATGACAATGCTCCTGTGCACAAAGATACGGTTTGCATGGGATGACATAAAAAGATCTTGAGTGGCCTGCTATAGAGCTCTGACCTCCACTCTATTGCAGACCTTTGGGATAAATTGAAAAGCTGACTGCACCTCAGGACTCCTCAACCTACCATCTAGTGAAACATCTTTCAAAAAGAGTGGATGTTATTACAACACAGCAACTGTGTAAATGTGGAATAGGATGTTCAAAAAGCACATGGTGTCCACAAACTTTGGTCCATATAGTGTAAATCTGTATTTGAAATCTGAATCCATAGAATTTATCAATAGAATCATTTTTATTGATATTTGTGGAATAGAAATGGAATTAAAGTCGACAAAATGCACCTTCTTATACCGTATATGTGTTAAGCAGCAAACACGACTACACCGACACTGACAAAGAACCAGCACACAGTAATAAAGGGGGAAGGAATAGACTCGGGAACTCTTCCTTGTATAAGATACGCTAAAATATTTCTGTATCAAACAGGCAGTTGTGGTGAGGCTAAATACTGTATATACATTTATCATTTTCATTAAATCGCTGTAAGCGTCTTTTGTGTAATTCGTCTTGCACAGGTTCTGCTTAGCCATGCATAATCAAACATCTCTCGATATAAAGCCCCGAGATTATTCGAATCAAACCTTTACATTCCCGCTACAGTCATTTTGGAGTAAATATATTTCGTTTCCAATAGAAGACACGACCCCACTGCACTGCTCTGAAGCTCACCTAAAAAAAAAAACGTTTCTTTTCCACGGTGCATTTTCACAGCATTCTTATTAACAGTCATTCATGCTGCCCGGTTAGACAGTGGGACATGCCAGCAAGGAAGACAGTTTGTCAAAACTTGTAAGACGTTTTGAATATTTAACAGTCAAGGTACGGCTTCTTCGGAATAGAAGGCCATTGGATGAGATGGCATCTGGGAGAGGTTTTGGACGACGGGATAATGAGCTAATCCTATTACATCTGAAAGGGCAAAAGAGAAGAACTTTCCAAACAGTGTCGAATTGTAAAAGTCATCATTGTTATCGTTACATTATTGGTCTTGACCCACGATCTTCGCAGCAATTCCATTTGACGGTGATACAAACCGAATACCACAAACAGACTAAACCACGAACACAAAGCTGGACGATCTGGCCAAAAATAATAGTTATATAAAACAATGAAAAAATGACAGAAGGTCACTTAGAGAAAGGGAGAAAGAGAAACCATGTGTGTGTGTGTGTGTATATATATATATATATATATATATATATATATATATATATATATATATATATATATATATATATATATCTGTTATTTAAACATAATTATATAACAAAGAGAAACCAGAAGTTCGTCTTTTAGCACAACACTTTCCATTGAATGCTGAAACTGAGTCGTTTAAAACTTCACACTGTACTTTCACAACGTACGTGACTTGCACTGAAACACTGCCACGACATCACATTTCTAAAACAGACAAGCGCGGCACGCTCACACGCACAAGCTTAGACCGGAGTTGCACGACCCCCCGTCATGTGCTGCTCTGTGTGATTATACACATCATAATAAAGATGCACTTTCTTGTTCACATTTTGTAACAATACAAATTCCTTGTAACAATCCTGAACCATGTACACATGTCCCACATCCCAGATTCTGGATCTGGAAATTGTTTAAAAAAAAAAAAAATCTTTAACATAAAAAAATAAAATAAAATCTTCCTTACGTTGCCTTTAAGAAAGTGCTCAACGAATGAATATGAAGAATAAAACTTCCCCAAAGATTTCGTAATACGTCTGTAAAATACTGCAATGTTTGCTTTGGCAAAGAACACCATGTTTTTATGCACCTTTGAAGAAAATTCACATTGTGAGAGCTGTCACGTTGCGGTAGTGGTGGCACGGCTGTGTCCCTCGTGGATCTCCGAACATTTTCTGGTCATATGACAAACGAGGATTTGTGCCGGAAATGCCCCTGTGAAACAAAACGTGTGAATTATTACCATCGTGTTGCACCTAAATACCCTGAATGCGAACAATCTGGCTGTGAAGTTTTGTATACGCTCACCTCATCTACACTGACACAGTCCCTTCCACTGTCATACTGAGGAACTTTATAACTGAAAGAAACAGTGTAGTGCTTTAGACTCTCATTATTCCATAAAAGGGACATTGTGTTATTTGTATTCTGCTGGTATTCCACTGCGCAGACCTTTTCAACACTTCCCACAGATTTTGTACTCACTCGTTTTCTGTACGGTCCCTGCAGAAACACTCGCTATGTTTTTGAGCCTGACAGAGGCCCACTATTATAAGGATGAATGCGATCACTCCAGCGACAATCTTTAAGAGCAACATCCAGATGTCAAAATCATCTGGAAAGAGAGAGAAAGAGAGAGAGAGAGAGAGAGAGAGAGAGAGAGAGAGAGAGAGAGAGAGAGAGAGAGAGAGAGAGAGAGAGAGAGAGAGAGAGAGAGAGAGAGAGAGAAGAGAGAGAGAGAGAGAGAGAGAGAGAGAGAGAGAGAGAGAGAGAGAGAGAGAGAGAGAGAGAGAGAGAGAGAGAGAGAGAGAGAGAGAGAGAGAAAGAGAGTAATCTTTGCATGTAATTTAATTAAATGTGTTCAGACAGGAAATCTGGGAGCTGGCACTTATAATATTGTGTCTTCTTGCTTAAAGCCGGTACGTACACACTTCCATAAGCTGTGGTGCGCATTTTGCGGCGCCAGCGTCGTTTCTGGCCTGGCAGTGATATTTCCCTGCATCTTCTTTCCTCGCCGTTCTGAAATTCTGAAAAGAATGATGCACAGATACTTTAATACTTACGCCAGGAGAGGTCACTGCTGGTCAAGAAAAACCCTAGCGTACATAATCACTTTTTTACGACGCCGGTTTTGTGCCACATTAAAAAAAATTTTAAGTCAGAGCAACGCGAAATTAAAAGTCTAAACATTTTGAGAATAAAGTAAAAATGACGGAAATAATGCCGGTCGTTTCAGAATAAAGACAAAATATTTTGAGAATAAAGTCATAGCAATACGAGAATAAAGTGGCAATATTTTGAGAAAAAATATTTTGAGGAAAATCACAGAATTGTTTCGTGTTTTGCCCAAAAAAAAAATGGATGTGTGGGATTTGGTTAAATCCTACTTAAGGGAAGAATATTCTTTGTCTTTTGCTGCCTCAGCACAGAGTTATAATTAGTAAACAGACACTTCAGCAGTTATGTAGGAAACTTAATTTATTTAGAAGAATAATTAGACAGACATTAAGGAAATGTCTGAAATGGCAACCAGTGGTCGACTCCAAGGATACCAATGGTTGCAGGAGATGTTGTTCCTCAAGAGACTATGAGGATGATGATCAAAGAAATAGAGCCTGAAGGAGTTGAACAAGATGACAACGTTTTTCTTATGAATTTGTTCTCATATTGCTACGATTTTAATCTTTGGTTTGTGCCACTGAAACGACGGTCATAACTTCTAGTATGTATGTATGTATGTGTCCAGTAGAATGTATGGTTGTAGAATTATTTATATATTTATAATGAATTATATCTTTATGCAGCTAACGACCTCGACATAAATGTAGTGGAGGTGGACATTTTAAAGGCAGACTAACAGGTCTTTGAGGGTCAGAATTCTAGCTGATAGACAGGTGTTCAAATACTTATTTGCAGCTGTATCAAACAAATAAATAGTTAAAAAATCATACATTGTGATTTCTGGATTTTTTTTTTAGATTATGTCTCTCACAGTGGACATGCACCTACGATGACAATTTCAGACCCCTCCATGATTTCTAAGTGGGAGAACTTGCAAAATAGCAGGGTGTTCAAATACTTATTTTCCTCACTGTATATATATATATATTTGCACCGTATACAGTTTTATTGTAATATATATTGCACCGTTGCACTTCCATAATACATTTATTGTATATTTTTATATATATATATATATACAGTCAACCCCTGATAATTTGTGGGTTCTCATTTGGAACCTAACTAACAGCAAGTTGCGGATTATCTTAAAATTTGTGTGAATCTGCAGCAGGACCGAATGTCCAGGAACGTTAGGAATATTGGGGTCGGTGGTAAAGGCGATAAGCTGAGAAAAAAACTTGTTTTTTACTATCACTCCTGCACACTACATATCCCTAAACTTTGAAATGTTTACTTATTCTTCTTTGCTTATCTTATTTTTCGTCACAATCTTCGCTTTCTGGCTTTGATTCGCCATCTAGCAGCGGCGTCTCGAGCTCGTGCCTCAAGTGTTTGCTCGTGTATCAAAGCAAAAAATCGACTGAGTGACCGCTCGTATCTCAAAAAGCTCGTATGTTAGGGCACTCGTATGTCGAGGTACCACTGTATACAGTATCTCACAAAAGTGAGTACACTCCTCACATTTCAGAAACCATTGTAGTATATCTTCTTAAGGGACAATACTGTAGAAATGATACTTAGATATATTTTAGAGTAGTCAATGTGCAGCAGTATATATTTGCAGTATATATTAGTATAGCAGTATATATATTTATAGATCAGTACAGATTTACTGTCCTCTGAAAATAACTCAACATACAGCCATTATTGTCAAAATTGCTTGCAAAAAAAGTGAGTACACCCTAAGTGATAACAGCTGTATGTTATGTAACCATGCAAAGCCACACGTCCTATTCATCATGTTCATGTTTATGTTTTGTCTGCTTGACAGGACCATACAATTGTGTGTATCTTGTATTAGAGCAGTTACAATTTGGTGCTTTGCATAAACTTTTCTAATACTGACCACTGAATGTTCAACATGGCACCTCATGGCAAAGAACTCTGAGGATTTTGAAATTAGAATTATTGCTGTCCATAAAGATGGCCTAGGTTATAAGAAGATCAGTAACACCCTGAAACTGAGTTACAGTACACTGGCCAGGGTCATACAGAGGTTTTCCAGAAGGGGTTCCACTCGGAACAGGCCTCACAAGGGTCCATCAAAGAAGTTGAGTCCTCTGCTGTGTATCAGGTGCAGAAGCTGCTTCAAAAAATAGATTGAATAGATTGAGTGCTGCAGCATTGCTTTAAAGGTTGCAGAAGTAAAAGGTCTGCTTGTCATTAATCAGACCATACGCCACACACTGCAACAAGTTGGTTTTCAGGGCCGTCGTCCCAGAAGGAAGTGTGTTCTGAACCTGGATCACAAAAAGTCTGCGAACATTTTGCTGGAAACAACCTGTCCAAGAGCATGAATTACCAATTGGAACCATGTTCTGTAGTCTGATGATGATGAACATAAACTTATGAGACAGCATAGGCAGCATTGCAGCCGCCTTCGATTTCAGACACACCCTGTGCCTTTGAATGTGGAATTGCAATTGGTGCTGAGCGTGCTGGTTCTAGAAACTCCCAAATCACTGTTATCATTGGCTTTAAACAATCACCTGTTGCATGATAATGCAAAAAGGCCATGGAGTCACTATGTGTAATATTATTGGGCATTTGTTGCTCATTACTGTCATTAAAGTTTGGAGGGGCGCTTGAATTTAAGCACAGTTAAGACATAATGAAATATGTATTGCACTCTCTTCAAACAAATTCAAGTATTTCATTTAGTAAACAACATAAAGAGCAGTTACAACATGTTCACCTGTCTGTGCTTACCAGAGACCCAGTCTCAGCATTCATGATGTATGAGGAGTTGTAAAAGCGGACACTGGTTTTGGGATCCTCAGGCAGCTCCTCGTTGTTGCGAAACCACTGATAGTGAGAAAGAGGGTAACCCTCGCTCTCCATGCACCGTAACTCTGTAGAAGAGCCTGCGGTGACAGAATTTGGGACACTGCACCGTGGCACCACTGGCTTCACTGTAAACCAAACAAAATCACAGTAGAATCTTATACATCGCACAGGCAGCATAAAACATTATGCAGAATTTCTATATATATATATATATATATATATATATATATATATATATATATATATATATAAAGGTACCTCTCACAGCCAGACTGATAAGGATTTCATCAAAGGATTTCTGGTCATCAATGGCTACCACCTCGCATCGATACATCGCACTGTCTGATCTGCTGACGTTCAGGATCAGCAGGTTTGCAGGTTCTCTCAGCAAAGCCCTGTTCTCTAAATCACCTGCCACAGCAAGCAAACTGCATTTTATTCTTTGCTGCTGGTGCCATTACCTACACTATATTGACAAAAGTTTGCGGACACCTGCTCATAAGTATGGTATGTGCTTTTTTGAGCACTGCATTCCACATTTAGTCCCAATTTGCTCTTAAGACTCCGTTTACACTTCTGGGACGATGTTTCACTAGATTTTGGAGTGTGCTTGTGGAGCTTTGTGTTCATTCTGACACAGGCGGGGTTATTAAAGACAGGCACTTTTATAGGTGAGGTGAGGAGGCCTGGGGTGCAGTCAGCGCTCACATTTATTGCAAAGGTGTTCAATAGAGTTGAGGTCAGAGCTCTCTAGCAGAAGATCTTCCACTCCATCCTTTGAAAGCATATCTTCATGGAGTTTGCTTTAAGCATGGAGTTTGCTTTGTCATGCTAAAACAGGTTTCAAGTTTCAAAATGTCATGCTACTGCATCCAATACAACTGTGTGCCTTCAGATTTGCGATAACACTTTGGGAAAGATCCACATATGGCTGGGAATGTCAGGCGTCCCAATACTTTTGTTCATATAGTGTATATAACGACTGTTTAATAATATCCTGTATAGTGAAATGTGGTCATGGGTTGGATTTTGTATGTGGATGATTTGGTATGTCGGCTGTTACCTGATATTTTCTTTTGGAAATATACATAACTGGGAGCTCCGTTTTTGATTTTCTTCCATTCAATTCTGGGGTTGCTTGTAGATATGGACTCGATCAAGCAGCTCAATTCGATTGCTTTTAAGGAAATAAAAACATTATTTGCTACAGTTGTCGAGGAACAAATCACTGTAATGATTAGTGTAGTCTTTAAAACATTCAGCGCTTACACTCAAATTCATTGGCCCACACGTCTTTGTCTGTAGTTCGCAGAATTACACCAGACGTCACACAACCTAGAAAATGCAACAGACAAATAAATTCACCATGACCAGTGAAAAAAAAAGACCCAAATAACCCCAAAACACTGGACACCATTGGCAGTATTACATTCTACCCCCATACCCAATACCCATTCAAAGAGCAGCATTCCCACCCACAACCCTCCTAATAAAATCCTTTGAAGTAGGTGGAAGTATGTGCTTGAATTCTCAGCGTCTGGATGGGACGAAAGTGAAAGCCTTGTGCTAGGAAGAGTTGAGAATCAGCTGCTACCATGCCTCAGAGTGCAGAGTGATGATCCTGCTCTCTATCTGGTAGCGTCTGGACTAGTTTATCATTCTGGCTGAACAGGTGCACTGCTGTCTGCCTGGCCATTAATAGCTATTAGACATGTGGCAAGCTGAGAAAATGAAGACCTGCGAACTCACAGGCAATCTGGAACAAAAAGGATAACTTTTCCTGCACTGTGTACATTTACCCTTTACCCATTTTCCATGGAATTGGAACTCTAAAACACTCCTGTAGGCCAAAGCTTTAACCCTTGAGCCATGCTGTTGGTGTAGCTATTACTGCTTGGTTAGTTGAATCATTGTAGGCTAATGTTTAGTTGAATCATTGTATCTCTCCATAATCAGCTGTTGGCAACTCATGTGATATCAATAAGGTGCATGTTTGACCTGCATCAGTCTGCCAGGGGTGTATGGAGTAACTGTAGATGAGCGTGTGCCCTGAGTTGTCGCAACAACATTATCCTGAAGGACATACACTGTTCAGTACTGATGGCCACAGTGGTAGAAAAACATTGTTCATTGGTCACAAGCTTCAACAAACCAGCCAGTGTCTTTAGAATAAATAAAATACATTTCAGGACAGTTAATGGTTGTTAGGAGGTTTAATAATTCCTAGTGGCTTTTAACATATTTGTAAAAGAAAAAAACTCGACCAGCTCCAAACAAAACTCACTCAAATACTCTGCATAACTAACAACACAACATAACAAATCAAATCACCTAAAACACTACCAACTGGTAGACTCTATGAGCCAGTTCACATTTCATAGCCTCTGTGTTATGAAATGAGGCCACTCCTGACATGTTAGAAGCCCAGCGATCATAGTCATCTTACAAATGAAATATGTGGATGAATGTTCGAACGTAACATTTCAGTACAGACATCGATACACTGGGGAAGGTCAAAAAATATTTATTTATTCTATACTGGTAATGAACGAGCTCCTGATCTTTATCTCTGGCCTCAGGACAGCGAACACGTCTGCGCTTCAGTCGTGTTTCGTTTTGTTCAATGCAAACCATGACAAAAATACAGACAGATATACGGCAGCTTAAGTTCCTAGTACTCCGTTACTCTGTAACCTCTGAACCATCCAACAGCCTGTCATAAGCTATTTTTTGAACGGGAATGAAAGAACTACATAACTTTTCTGGTATGAATCCGGGTTAAAATGACACCGACTGCTTGTATTTTCTTTCGTTTTAGTTTTTTAGACTCAGGCTGAATGTCATGAACCGACACAGAGTGCATACAGCGACCTACAGCTCTCATACTGTACATCAATCATGGGTTAACAAGTGAGACATGAAATGAAAGCCAGGAAACAACCTGTGTGAAGACGGCACTAAATCATTCTGATGTCTAACTGGGTCACTCTTACAAAGCTTACAGTAGGCATACATTATTTCATCACAGATATCAGGTTTAGTGTATTTATTTCTACTGGTTTCACAGTGAAGTGTTTGGAATTTAAAAAGATTATTAAATAGTCATTAAAGATTTAGACAGGCATAGATGTAAGAGGATGATTAGGCCATTGCACTAATGGCCCAACACCTTACTAAGCCATTTAGGTATAAGCTTCATTTATATACTGTACATACATAGATAACCTCACATGTATTGCCCCTTATTTATAGTAGCTTCATGCTCTTCTTGGAATTTTATGTTTCCCACATTTATAACATCTGGGAAAAACATTTGGACAGGATTTATACATTCATTCAGGACACTGAAATGATTTAGTATTCATGTGTTATTTTTTTTTATAAAAAAAAGGACAATATAAAATTTGAATTGTAAGTGAATTAATGAATCAGTAAGATTTGGGAAGTACATTTCAAGTTCACAAACAAACTATATATATATTTATGTAACAGGACAATCGTGAAAGCCATTCGAGACATAATAAAGCGGTGCGCTATGGGCTTCTTATAAAATGCTAAGGTAATCATAATAAATGTAATTCAGGTGTGAAAAACACGAGATGAGGGTGCAGTGGCTGATGAAAATGTAGATCATGAACATATTTGTGACACACTTTTAAAGAAATAATCAGCTTGAAAAACACAATTCATACGCAAAAGTTCATTCACTTTTTTTTAAATGGTAGTAAATAATTTCATGTTTAAATATATCAAAAAGTAAACTTTTAAATGTTATTCATGTTGTATATTGATATATAGATATGTGTATGCAGATTTCTTTTTAAATATACGTTTTCCATTCCTAAATGAAAATTAGAAATAAAAAACAAAAAAAACAAAGAACCTTCTAAAAACTCGAGTTAATTATTATATAGAATCTACTTTAACTAATATATATATATATATATATATATATAAAGAAAACACTCAAGTGATAAAGACAAGTCAAAGGAAACACCCAAATAAATCATAACATAAATATATTTTATTCTACATAACTTTTTCAACTAAACAAATCAGAAATTGCTTCAGTGTTTTACCTTGAAAATTGTTCTTGTTTGCCTCAAACCTGTTTTGACCTTTTACAGAAATCAAAACAATATTCACAACTTATGGTTTTACGGACATCTGACATCTCAGGGTGATCGATTAGTTTAACATAACACAATTTACAGTACGTTAACTAATTTACTACAATAACTCTTTTACTGGATCTGTAACAAACTACATTTTTTATAATACACAAAATAATAAACTAAATATTTCCAAAATTGGTCCAGAGGTGCTGATTCGTTTTCTAACAGCAGCTTTGAAGGTATTTTAAATCAGGGATGTTAATTAATTCTATCCTTAATACATTGGTTTCTATGGTAACAACGTACAAGAGGACATGATTGCACACTCCACATATGCTGATTTCATTTGAAGTGTGTAGTGATCGCTATGGTGACACTTCACAGAGCGTCAGAACTTCAAAACAGGAACATTTTGTATATGCAAACAGAGCAGGTAGTCTTTTATGTTTTTCGAGACGCATGCATGTTCATTTTGTTTATAGGCAAAAAATTAATTGGTAATGTAGGATTACGAAAATTATTTGAGGCAAATTCGTTTGCCTCCTTTCTTCGTTTAGTCCATTTAACTAAACACGGAGCACTGTGTTTCCACTGACCATTATTACTGACGCACTGCCCGCTAAACTCTGGAGCGCTCTGGACAGGGAACACAGGAGGCGCTGCAGAATAAAAAAAAATGGGGGAAAGGGGAAAAGGCGAGGGGAAGATTTAGACCAAAAAAAACGCCAGAAAGTTTTCAAAGTTTGGGGACATTTCAAGGTAAAACAAAGAAAACACTGTGCAGTGCAGTTACGTTTTTTACAGTAATTTGAAGTAGATTTTTTATATTTTTATTTATATACTGTGCGGTCTTTTCCGGAGACATGAAAAATACCGCATAGCGATACTGTGCGAGATTTCATTAATAAATACTTGAGTGAAAATAAGTTTCATTAAACAAATATTTTCCAATAACTGAAGCTACGCGGCCACTGCAGGGGAACTTTTTGAACGCGCTGTATTTGCATTTTGATGCATTTTTCAACGATATTCTTTTAAGCAAATTCAGCAATTAAAAAGGACATTTTTCTAAAAAGTAAAACAAATTTAAATTCATTTGAAGAGATCTGTCTTATTTTATTGATCTTTAATAAAGTTATCTGATTACTCGATTACTCACTGGAATAATCGTTAGACTACTCGATTACTAAAATGATCGATAGCAGAAGCCTTAGTATGAAGATTTACTTTGACTAAACACATATGTGAATGTACAGATGTTACACTTTATCTGCATCTGGACAGTTCATTTCTCCAAACATTCAGCTGAAACACTTTGCCATGCCTCTTGTAAATCGTGCCAAATGTCTCCTTCACTAGCTGGATATTTCTTTCCGATCTTGCGATCCAGTACATCCTAGAGCAGTTCAATAGGCTTTAGGTGGGCTGACAGGACTGGGCAAGTCACTCCATGATAAATAACATTCCAGCCGACTGTTTCCTCTCTAAATAACACATACAGAGCTTGGCTGTAAGCTTCGGGTCATTTTCTTGTTGTATGGTGAAGTCGGTTCCCATTAGGCGTAGTCCAGATGGAATTATGGAAGACATGTTGGTTCAGTATTCCTTTCACCCGGAATAAGCTTACAACATTCCCTGCTCTAATACAACCCCAAACCATTAAGCTTCCCCCTCCAAGAATGTGAGGCAGTCTGCTAACATCATCTCTCCTGTTCTCTGCCTTACATAAGTTCTTCTGTTAAAGCCAAAAAAGTCACATTTCGCCTCCTTTGTCCTAAAGAACTTTCTTACAGTCATTCGCTGTCCTTTTACAAAAGACACATGCATGTGTCTCAAAAAACAACGAAAAGACTAGGTGATACAAACTTTTGACAATTACAATGGATAACAGGGATTCAATTGTTATGCTGATGTTTCTTAACATTAAACCCCAGTATAAATGGTTTAAAAAAGGATATGATGTGTTTATCGTTCACCAAAAAAAAAAAATGGTGGAATAAATGGAAAATAATCTTTAATAAACTATAAGTTGATTTCATTCGATGGCATCACACCACCCTGCTGTTGGTTATTTCCATATAATAGCACACACACATCATGTGCCTCATATGAACACTTATAGTGGCATGGCTTTGTGTCCCACCCCCTTGTTCCTCTTAATATAAAGATGTTCTGCTGCCTTTTCAAGAACCAACATTGCTCTAAGGACCAAGTCCATGGCAGGCCAAGACAAACAATCGTGTTGTTGCAGCAGTGACGGATGGAACTCAAAGGCCCCAGCTGACGTTTGCTGGACTTTCCCATCAGCCATGCATCCTGGGCTATTTTTACATCCGCTGCTGACACCGAACCGCTAGAAAGGCCACACGATACACCACATAATGTCCTTTCAAAAAGCCTTGTATTGGCGTTCTCATGCTTGTCCTTCACATCTGTGTAAGTCTCACACATCCACCTTAAACATGGATTACTACAGCGTGTTCTTTACAGAAGAGGGGGAAAAAAAGCTTTCAGAAAAGAAAGACAAAAGGTCAGATCCTAACGGGAACCAGGTCGACGCTAATACTTTAACGATTCGATGGCGATTTTCCGACGATAAATATAACCGTATAAAGTTTGGAACAATTCACACAACCTTTTCCACTGAAATGTAGACTAATACCCTTGAGCTTTAGTGTTATGCATTCCACATGGGGTGAGGGGGGATATGTTGGATGGACAGAGCTTCTCTGGTTTTCATAAGCTGAGAAACGACATTAAACGGCCGATGGCGCATATTTTCACATCTCTCGCAGTCTCTTAAGACATAAACCTAAACATTTCCGAGACTTTTTTGGACAATGTGGAAAAAATGAACAGATGCAACGGGACAGAAAAACCCAACAAAATGTTCAACAAAACACTAGGGCTCTCTGAAGAGCAGTAGAACAGATTGTTATTCAAAACACACACACACACACACACACACACACACACACACACACACACACACACGTCATGCCAAGCGGTCCCTTCAGCATGAAAAGAACTGGAGCATGACATGAATGGTATGTGCTTATCATTACAATTTAATTGATCACTTCTTAAATAAAGCCTACACCTTTTTTCAGGTGGTTCAAAGTTAAATCTTCTTGTGAAAGCCAAAAAAAGATTAATCTTTATTCTGTATTTAACCCCTCACCCAGAAAGACACCTATATGTGCAATGTACATGTATAAGGAGCAGTGTAATGTTACTGCTCCCTCATGAGCATGGGCTCAGGGTCAAATTTCAGGCAGGTTTAATTTTATTCTTTTTATAAGACTCACGTTTATAGCAACCATTTATTACACACATCCATCTGTCTCTTTTCACTCAATGTGATAATAAAGATCCAGTTAAAAATGAGGATCGTTATAGCTATTGATAATGTAAGCCTGCCTTAGCCTCTATCTCCCTCCAGCTCAATTCGATAAACGTCCACATTTCAAACGCCCTCCATTAAAACCCCCACCTTTCCCTTCACCAGAAGGATTTCATCGACACGACAATAAGAAAGAAACCGTACTTACAAAGCGAAAAGAAGAGCAGCACCGTTCCAAATGTTTGACGTCCCGGCGCCATTTTGGAAGCACGTTTAGCCGAGTTCAGCTGTCCGCGCGCTCGCTGGACGAACTGGAAGGGATGCTGCTGCTGCTGCCGCCGCCGCTCAGTTGCCATGGCGACAAGTGCGCGCTCGTGCCGAGGTCGTCGCGAGTCCACTTCTGTTTACGCGCTGCGCGCTCCCGTGCGATGCTGTGCGTCCCAGCGCGTTCCCGCGTATAAAAAAAAGCGTTGCCTCTAAAAGGTGTATCTTGTTAGTGAGTAAACTTTTAACTGAGTACAGTGACGTCACGGAGATAACCCATGTCATGAATTTACTGTGAATTTTCCTCTAGCGGTGAAGCATGGAAATACAATTAAAAGGTTTTCCTTCACTGCGCATTGCTGCTCGTCCGTGCGCGTGGACCCTCTCTATAGGCGGAGGTGGAATTGATTAATGACTAAGTAATGACTTCTTCAACATCTATAGTGGACCAATAAGCCCATAAAGCATTATTGTGCATTTCAAGACTATAGACCATAGTTTAAAGCCAAAAAACAAATCACATATAATACAATGTGCACTCTAAATTATATCAGCCATAATAATGTGTAGGTGTCAACAAACCAGCTGTCACCCATTCAGGCATGGATTCCACCTGTGGTGTCTTGGAATATGTTTGCGATCAAATGTACTTAGCCAGTATAAATGTTTAGGTAGATAGTACATGTCAGAAACGAACACCAGGACCCCAGATTTCCAAGCACAACATTACTCTGAGCATAACACTGCTTCCACCAGTTTGCCTTTTTCCCACAGTGAATCCATGTCTTCCCTGGGGAAGTGGCACACATGCACCTGAGTGTTAAAGAAAATGTGATTTATCAGACCAGGCCACTTTCTTCTAGCGCTCCATGTTTCAGTTCTAATGCTCATGTGTTTATTGTAGAAGCTTTCAGTGGTGGATAGGAGTCAGTATGAGAAATGGTCTACAGGAATGCAGATCCATACACAGCAATCTGTGCTGCATTTGACAGCTTTCTATCTACCAGCTTTATCTCTTTCTTTTTTTTAGAGCTTTGGGGTACAGTAGCTTTTCTGTAGGGTTGGATCAAAATTTACTCCCCATGAGCATTTGTGAGCTTTGGGTACCAATGCCACTGTTACAGATGCCCCCGGACAGATGTCCTTTCTTTTAATACTTTTTCTAGGTACTAACCATCTTACACTGGAAAGATCCATAAGACCTGCAGTTTTGGAGATTATCTGCCTCTGTCTGTCTAGCTATCACAAACTGGCCCTTCTCAAAGTCACTGAAATCCCTATCCTTGTCAATTTATACATATAACAAACAGATAAGGTATATATCTAATTATATATATCAAATAAAAACCAAATTTACAGACAAAGGCAGAGAATATCCAAAACTGCAGGTCTTATGGATCTTTCCAGTGTACAATGGATAATACCTAGGAAAAGTGGTAAAAGAAAGGACATCTGTCCGGGGGCATCTGTAACAGTGGCATTGGTACCCAGAGTTTACTAATGAACTAATGTGAGTGCATGTGGTACATTCTTTACTGAGTTTTATATACATATATATATATATATATTACTCAGTAAAGAATGTACCACATGCTGTTATTACATAAAATAACATAATAATAAATAACAATATAAATAATTCTTTAGGGGGAAAAAAAATGAGTTTACTTAAACATATAAATCTGAATTACTACCTATCGTGTCTTGTCTATTAAAGCTGTTCTTGTAACTTACATGACCATTACAGACACCCAGGTCCAACACTAGATGGCAGTGTTTGATTAAACAACAGAAACTAACAAGAATTATTGACAAGTTTAAATGACATTTACACAAGTTCTTTAGTGCACATGTCGATTTTAGAAAAGGTCAGTTTGTTCTTTCAAAAAATATATTGAATCATTTCTGTCCAAGTTTTTCTATGTGGACCACAAGGGTATGTTATTTTTACATTTTCAAACTTGTGGAAATCAAAACTCATCATTATGGAAGAAATATAAATATTTTTGGGTTCTTATAGTTTGAGTTTTCCTATTTGACTGGTCAATTAAATTGAATGAGGTAATGGAAATCGTTCTAATATATGAAAACTGACAAGTGAACAACAATTAATTGAATTGGGATTGAAAAAATGTGCAGAAGCTGTTGAGTAAATGCAGTAAGAATATATATGTATATACGATTTATAGGTGAAAACAAATTTTAAATACTGTATGTGTAAGATGCATGTAAGGCACAATATATGTACATAAATACAAGATATGTACTATCACTATTATTTATGGTTCCTAGAGAATCTACTATTCCATCTAGCAGCATTCTAAGTATCCTTCTGGGTATGCAAGAACATCCGGATGAATTCTCTTCTGCAGTATATTACAACAGAGGGTTTCCCTAACAGCCAGGATTCAAGCTAAACTTACAGGTGAAGAACATATTCATATCCATATTAAGAGTTTACAATATAACATAGACAAAGTCAAGTCAAGTCAAGTTTATTTCTAAAGCGCTTTTCACAACAGACATTGTCTCAAAGCAGCTTTACTGAAATCAACAGTTAAGGTGAATGGTGTGTATTTATCCCTGATGAGCAGCCATGGTGACTGTGGCATGGAAAAACTCCCTTAGATGTTATGAGGAAGAAACCTTGAGAGGAACCAGACTCAAAAGGGAAACCCATCCTCATTTGAGTGACATCAAGAGTTTGATCATAAATCTTTCAACAATACAGAACACTGGAGAGTGAGAACTAACATGAGTACTGGAGTATAAGATTATGAGTAATGTTCTTTCTACAGTCTTATACAGTCTATATGGTTAGTAGCTCCTAGTTTTATGAGCTCAACATTTGTGATCATCACAGATCCAGCATCAGCTTCTCCATGCCAGAGCCTTTAAACACACCAGGAGGTCCAATGTCAAAACCACACATGTAGTGGGATCCAATTGGCACTGGTACGTCTCTAGATGGTTCGGGATGTTTGCGAGTTCGGCATCTACTTCTTTAAAGTCCATAATCTTCATGAGATGGGACGTGACTGGAGCTGGAGCAACCTCAGGATGCCTCGGGATGGGTAGAGAAAGAGAAGCAGTGGAGAGGAATTAGCATAGCTGCTGTTCATGATATTAACAGCACGAGTTGATAATGTGCATGTGATCAGATGTTCTGGAGCACAAGGTTATGATGCGAGACGTATGTTATGTGTAGGCTTTGCTAAAAAGATAAGTTTTTAATCTGCACTTAAACTGGGAGAGTGTGTCTGAGCCCCAAACACTGTCAGGAAGACTATTCCAAAGTTTAGGAGCTAAATGTGAGAATGATCTACCGCCTTTAGTGGACTTTGCTATTCTAGGAACTACTAGAAGCCCAGAGTTTTGAGATCTCAGGGAGCGTGATGGATTGTAGCGTGTTAAGAGACTGGAGAGATACATGGGAGCTACACCATTTAGTGCTTTATAAACCCTTTGTTTTACATTGGTATATTTTAATCAGGCATGTTTCAAGTGTCGTGCAGTGGCTTGTGTGAGGTTCACAACTAACCAGTAGGACTGAAGAGCACCAGTGTGTGGATATATATATATATATATATATAGTATCAAATAAACTCAAATCATAAAAACTTACAACGATCAGCCATAACATTAAAACCACTTAAATGACAATCTTGTTACAGTTGCAATGATTATATAGTGGAAGATGATGTGTTGAATGCAGGGAAAATGAGCGACTGGAAGGACTTTAGTTTAATTATGATGACTAGACATCTGAGTTAGAGCATCTCCAAAACATCAAGTCTTGTTGGGTTTGCCCATTTTGCAGTGGTTAGTACCTACAGAAGAAGATCCAAGGTAGTATAATTGTGAATCAGAGTCCAAGCTTCAGTGATGGCTTGCTCATAGCCTGGTTTAATCCCACAGAAGACCTACTGTAGCACAAAAGAAAAGGTTAATGCTGGCTATGAATGATGGTTATAGTTTGATATGGGATATAAGGCAGCTGGTGTGAATGTTTTGGCTAATCAGCAGATTCCTTCATTCTCAGTGAATTACATTTCCAAAAATATTTACCAAGTATTATGTCTTTAACCATGTGGAATCTATAGTCTTCTCGAAAAAAAATGGCAACAGATTCCTGTCTGTGTTCTGCAGAGTGATCAGTAAGTGCACTTTATGACTGCGCTTGAGATGTTCCTGATAGATTGAGTTTGCATATCATTCAAAAACTCTCAGGCAGCAGCTGCACTGGACGTTTCTGCTCGGAAGTAAATAGTGGGCACACACTAAATGGAAACACAGTAAGCATTGTAATGCAGGCATAAATAGTTCTTAATCTGTGCAGATCTCACAAAAACATTGCTGTTTCAAAGCAGAATTGTAAATTATAAATTAAATCATATGAGGAGATTGAATACATTTATGTATATATTAATACATAAATATAATAAATATAAATAACAAAGCAGCTAGTAGATGATCTTAAATTATAGAATTATTGATTAGAGTGATGTCTAGAAAAAGCAGATTATATGATATTCTAATAGATACACTGACAGATATGCCATGATTCTATTTATATATCTTTTACCCTTTTTTTCTACAATTAGAAAACAAAATTACATATAAATCTAAATGAAATATTTTAAAAACCTTACAATACAAATTTACCATTTTTAAGAAAAATGAAGGTAATTTGGATTTTGATTGAAATAGTTGGGAGAGAGCCGTGTTTACTATGTGTAACATCCCCCTTTTCTTTTAACAACAGTCTGTATATGTCTGGGAACTAAGGAGACCAGTTACTGAAGTTTTGGGAAAAGAATGTCATCTCTTTTGTGTCTAATACAGGATTAAAGCTGCTCAACAGTCCTGGGTTCTCTTTGTCATATTTGTTTCTTGATGCACCAAATGTTTTTTATTAGCAAAATATCTGGACTGCAGCCAAGCAGGTTCAGCACCCTGACTCTTTAACTATAAAGCCATGCTAATGTAATGGATACAGTGTACAGTTAACGTGATCTTGCTGAAATATCGTCTGGATAAGTGCATATGTTGCTCTATAACCTAAATATTCCTTTTAAGATTGATGGTGATTTTTCAGATGTACAAGCTGCCCATTCCAAAAGCACAAATGCACCCCATACCATCAGAGTTGCAATGCTGATGGTATTGGGTGAGTGCTGATAATAAGCAGGATAGTTCCTCTCTTTATTAGTCTGGAGGATGCATCATCCATTATTTCCAAATATACCACAGAACAGTTTTTCACTTTGCCACAAACCAATTTTATGTTGAGGAACATTTTGAGGAACATTTATGTTGATGAACATTTTGAAATCATTCCACAATATGTAAATGCAGTTTTTCACAGATTGGTTAACCTGCCCATCTTTACTTTTAAGTGACTCTGCCTTTCTAAGATACTCTTTTAATTTCCAATCACGTGACTGAGCTGTTACCAATTGACCTAATTAGTTTCAAAATGTTCCTCCTGCAGTTTCTTTTTTAGTAACACTTTCCAGCCTTTTGTTGCTCTGTTTACTTCAAGATTACCATGTTTTGTTTTGTTTTTCTTCAAAATGGTACATTTCCTTAGTTTAAGCATTTGATATAATTTATTTGGTCTACTTTGAGTATGGGTTTATGAGATTGGAAGTCACTGCATTCTGTTTTTATTTGCATTGTACACAGTATCATAATCTTTATGGAAATGTGGTTGTAATTCATTTCAGCAACTTGTCATGTAAAGCAAAAATAAAGTGGATGCAAATACAGATATTCTAAAATTGTTGACATTAAAAAAAAAAAATTTCAAACACATAAAAATAAAGACAAAGTAACAAAGAGACCATAATCAGATAAAGAATTTGAAGAATCTGGACTATAACAACAACTATCAAAAACAAACATGAGACAACAAGTTCAGTGAAGGATAAAGTTATACACACAAGTGCTCATCAAATTGATAAACAACAGGTGTGAGTGAGTGCCATGCAACAAACAAAAAAGTGCAGTGGCTGTTGGGTAATGTAGTCCTTAGGCTTAATCTTGACAGAGCAGTGGGAATGACAGACTGGTTCAAGGTGGAGGTTGGACTGCATCAAGGTCGGCTCTGAGCCCTTTCCTGTTTGCAGTGGTGATGGACAGGTTGACAGACAAGGTCAGACAGGAGTCTCTATAGACTATGATGTTTGCGGATGATATTGTGATTTGTGGTGAGAGTAGGGAGCAGGTGGAGGTACGCACTGGAGAGAAGGGAAATGAAAGTCAGTAGGAGTAAGACAGTATATGTGTGTGAATGAGAGGGAGGGCAGTGGAGTGGTGCGGTTGCAGGGAGAAGAGGTGGTGAAGGTGGAGGAGTTCAGGTACCTGGGGTGAACAGTGCAAAGTAATAGAGAGTGTGTTAGAGAAGTGAAGAAAAGAGTGCAGGCAGAGTGGAGTGGGTGGAGAAGAGTGACAGGAGTGGTTTGTGATAGAAGAGTATCTGCAAGAGTGAAAGGGAAAGTTTATAGGACTGTGGTGAGACCTGCGATGTTTTATGGTTTAGAGACCGTGGCACTGAGTAAAAGACAGGATGTGGAGCTGGAGGTAGCAGAGCTGAAGATAAAGATTTTCATTTGGAGTGACGAGGATGGACAGAATTAAAAACGAGTTTATCAGAGGGACTGCGCATGTTTTGGAGACAAGGTGAGGGAGGCGCGATTGAGATGGTTTGGACATGTACAGAGGAGGGACATGTGGTATATCGGTAGAAGAATGCTGAGGATGGAGCCGCCAGGAAGGAGGAAAAGAGGAAGGCTAAGGAAAAGGTTTATGGATGTGGTGAGGGAAGACATGCAGGTGAATGGTTTAAAAGAGGCAGATGTAGAGGACAGAGAAATGTGGAGACGAATGATCCGCTGTAGCAAACCCCTAATGGAAGCAGCTGAAAGAAGAAAAAAAGTTTTGTGAAAAGTTTACAACATTAAATTATAAATATGAACAAAAAAAAAAGAGTCATTAAAAAAAACCCATGAAATTAGAGGTATGGTACACAAGGTATGCTGTTATTGGAAAATATTAAACTTTGGACTGTTAACAGTAACTATGCTTTGTGCTGGATAAAAGTTTACATTGTCCCTTTTTTTTCTGAAATTCTCTTCCATAGCCAAAGTAAAGGCAAACCCCTTTCATACTATGCATCAAACAGATTCTATGTTAATGGCTCCATATCCAAATATAAGGATAATCTTTTATACAAAAGGTACCATCATTATGTATGTTACTATAAAGATTCACTTAATTTCTTTTGATGTTCTGATGAATGTAGCATGTCGTTCTGCTGACATCGCAACATGTCAGTAATACATATTGTACTCTAAGAATCAGAGGGCGCATTACCATTACCATTTTATATGCTAATGCCAGTGCAGAATGCATGATTGCACTGTTAAGGATGTGAAACTAAAAGTTGATGAGTGGCAATGCTTGCAAAAGTGCTGATTAAAACGGTATGTACCGTGCAGCTTAGATTCAGGTTCACGGAACGTGAAGCTAGACTGTACTGTATGCCAAGCATGACTGGGAGCACAATAGGGGTGGGGTATTTTTAAACAATGCACCAGGCAAGGTCACAAATGAGTTACAGAGACATAATACTTTATTTACATCAGAGAGCTATCATTCTTAGAATGGTGTGAACAGTGAAAATAACAAGGTCTACACACCTCTTTAAAAACCCTGTTAACTTTTATGTGATGTAAAAAAATTAAAGAGAAAACCATGTCAAATGATGAACCATTAGTGAAAAACCAATCAAAATTGTTTTATCGAAATAGTATCTAATACTCTTTTCAAAGCCTTCGCTGCTTGTAATACAGCACTCAGTCTTGGGAAAGAGTCAACTAAATTAGAACAACATTATTCCGTTTGCAGAAATGCTTCAGATTTCTCATATTGCATGGTGATCTCCTCTCAGAGCACTCTTCATGTCATTCCACACCTCTTTAATAGGATTTAGATCTGGGCTCTGACTGGGCTTCAGGCCATTCCAAACTGTTGATCTTCCGCTTCTGAAGCTATTCTTCTACTCTTGTTATGGTGCTAAACGATGACTTTTTCTACATCTTAATTTGCCTAACAGGGGCCTTCAGGTCTGCCTGAAATAGATGAGTGTTTGAAGTGTTTCATGATTCCCTCTGCCAGAGAAGAAGCCTTAGAACATGATGCTGCCATCACCATGCTTCACCATGAGCAAAGTCTTTTTTTTGTGTGATAAATCAAGCACAGGTAATCCCAGATTTACAATGGAGATGCCTTTCTGCTGACCCCATTGTAACTTAAAAAAATCGTAAATCGAGACCCAGGACCCAGGAGTCTTAAAGAATAGTCATAATTAATAATTTAACAAATTACAGTACATAATTTGGCCAAACAGAGCAACAGAGTACCATACTGTATTAACTACACAGTATATATGTATATGGCAGCAGGCGCATGGACAATGGTGGAGCATATGCTGCTATGTTTTCCTGCAGCGTGAAACGTAAAATATTGTCGTCTCACTATCGTCAATGAAAAATCACAAGTCGATCCATCTATATACAATATCATTTAGCGTTATGCAAATACAATTTACCATGACCTAATCAGAACACAACATATTTCCTGACAAGGTTTGAATAATATAGGCATACCTGGATGCTTTATTTATTTTTATTTTTTTTTGGTAAAAAGAGTCACCCTCCATCTAGGAGTCTTGGAAACCTCCCTGATTTTTTTATTATTGATCTGTAAACTGTCAGTTCATCCTGTTCATAATTAAAAACAAACTATATATAGTGATGACTACACAATTTCAAATGATCATGAAAACAGAATTTTTTATTTACACTATTTTCAGGGTTGCTGGGGTGCATAGAGCTTTTGCAGGTGAAAGAAAGAAATTGAAAAGTGTTGATATAAATACTAACAGACCAATAGACCTTGAGCTTTGTGTACCAGGCTATCCTGTTGAAATGATGTTAATGCAGCCGCAGCAACTCCATGAATATTGCTGAATAGTCTTATTAACACTGCTCAGCTATTATGGGATGCATCATTACAGCTAGAAATGGATTTCAAAATTTAATTATGGATATTTGGGCATTCTTCTCCCTGTCTCTTTCTATCGGATTGTTTTTTGGGACATTAGGAATTAGGTACACATTGTGGGACATAATAATCACAAAGAGATATTATAATATTTGCCCTGCACAAGATTTATCGCCACCCTCTGTCCCTTTTTGCCAGAGCATCTTTCATTTGCCTCTCAATTGCAGCTAATGTTAGTTTGCTATACCATTAGATTTTATGCCACTGTTTCAGGATGCAGTTAATACACGTTTCCTTCACCATGTTCCATGGTGTGTTTGGTTGCCTGGTAACAGGGGATTTTCTCTTGAGCTCATCTAATGGAGCCCTTTAACAGTGCAGTAGTAGCAGGTCACCTGTGAACAGAAGGCTGACCTATTTAAATGGATTTGAAGCATCAAAGGACACAAGCTTGACAATGTCCATATAATGAATTTGGTCACTTTTTACGCACTTCCAGATTTAAATATATATTGCCAGTCAAATGATTCGAAAACACTATATGGTATGTTTGTTTTATGCAAATGATTTGAGAGAAGTAATTTTTTAGAATGACTTAGATGCAATATAATCAGAAATGGCCAAACTCTTGATCTCTCTAATCAGGCTTCATTATTGTGTATTACATTAATAATAGCACAGTCTATGGGTCTTTTATCTATAGGATTAACAGGTTAACCTTTTAAACAATCATTTAGAGCCCTGTTAGGGTCTGAGGGTGACCAGGCAAAATGTTTTATGCAATTGACAATACATTTCCTTATTACTTTTCTATATCTATCTATCTATCTATCTATCTATCTATCTATCTATCTATCTATCTATCTATCTATCTATCTATCTATCTATATACAGACAGACAGACAGACAGACAGATAGATAGACAGATAGATAGATAGATAGATAGATAGATAGATAGATAGATAGATAGATAGATAGATAGTACTGTACATATGCACACATAATAGCAGTGGTGTACAGTAACGGAGTAAATGTAATTCTTTAACTACCTTTTCGTGAATCTGTACTTTACTCAAGTATTTCTGTTTGGGGAGACTTTTACTTTACTTCACTACATTTCAAATATCTTACTAAATTTCTCGAAATCAGTTGTTCGATTTTATTTATGAGTGGATTACAACGTTCAGTAACTGATCAGTGTACAACGCTCTCTCTGTTTTAAACTTGTTTTGATTGCCACTTGGCAGTAGTAGGATGGGCATCTTAAAGGGATGCGTTCAATTGTATTTATTTTATTTTTTTTACTCATTTGCATGGTCACGTCAATTATTATATCATGTCGAGGTAAATGAAGCTGGTCAGGACTCGGAGGGACTCTGTTGGGTGACATCACCTCAGTTAGGAGAACTGAATCCAAGTTAAAATTATGGATGACAAAAAAGGTCTCAGAAGCCCAATTCAGAAAAAAAGAAGGAAGGAAAGAAGTAGGGGGAAAGGTGCAAGGTGTGAATGCAGATCTATCACTCATCTCGTTAAAGGCTAATGCATTTAATGAAATAGGCTAATATAGCACTTAAATGATGCTGTGCTTTTACGCATAGAGCACAAATATTTAATTTAGCTGCATAACATTATAATTTAGAGTTTGTAGTTTATTGTAATGTGTGTATCAACAAAACAATTACAGCCCAACTAGTCTAGTAGCACTTATTGATTTGATTACCTTTAATTGAGGTGATGTCATAAAGGTTTTCTGTGATTGAACTGAGTTCAGGGGAATCTCCAGTGCAGCTTAAAAGGCTCATTTAAATGACATATACTATAAGGATATAGATGTCATATTTATCTTATGGGTTTAGCTATGGAGTTCTTGGTTTTGAGAGTTTGATCAATTGTTTGTGCAATAAATGCATTTAGGGTGATATTTATACATGAAAGGAAGCTCTTAGAAATGTCTCCAAATTTGTGGTCTGCTCTGAGAATATGTCTTACTCATTCAGTGACAGTAGCTGAAGCAGAGAGAAACTAATCAACAAGGGAGACGTTGGGACATGGCGTGGTTCAGCCCGGGCCTCGTTCAAGCTAGAACCGCCATTGCCGCTTGGGGGTCTCTACTTTGCATGAACATCTAGTTTAACAGCAAGCAGAACATTTAGAGAGGAATAAATGAGGAAAGAATTTCCTGACTCGAACTTGCCACAACACCCATAGCCTTATTTGCGCGTTTTTTTAAGTCGTTAAAAGAAAGGTTTTGGGCATATGATCACTTATTATATATAAATCATTGTTTGACTCATTAATATCATTCTATTATTAGATTGGTGTGCTAAAAGTAACATTAGAGTCTTTTCACATAAACTGAGTTGATTAAGAGTCTTGTGATAAAAAAGATAATTGGACATAATAAATCATAGTACTTGGATACTTACTGTAGGTGCATTTGAAGGCAGATACCTTTGTACTTTTTGTACCTGAAGTAATATTTTACCTTATGTTTCTCTACTTTTATTTAAGTACATGCTATGTGCACTTTGTCCACCACTGCATCATAGTATATACAGTATTTCCTAATTTATCACAATATATTTTGTTCAATAAGGGTGATATATATATATATATATATATATATATATATATATATATATATATATATATATATATATATATATATATATATATATATATATATATATATATATATATATATATATATATATATATATATATATATATATATATATATAAGGAAGTGTTGTTTACTCTTAGTTCGGCCTTTTCTGATTTTGACCTAGTTTGTGCATGTTTTGGACCTGAATGTGATAACACTTTGTGTCTGCTTATAATCTGGTCTGGTCTCATGCTGTGGATTCTGACTAAGATTCTTGAGAAAGCTGAAGTAAAGCCCTCCTCTTACATCCAACTGCTCTCTGTTGTCGTGGACCAACACATTTTGGGTACACACTGCACTGTGATTGAAGCTCATGTTTTAGTGTTTACACATGGTTTCACAAATGTGTCCAAAAACACTTTCAGCATGAGTTTTGCTGGAGGTTTTTTTTTTTTTTTTTTTTTTTTTAAGTTTTTTCCTGGCATGATTCTGCAGCTCTGTATTCCTACTGAGAAGAGGAAAGTGCCAAGGACTTGAGCTTCAAAAGCCCCAGAATTAGAATGCTGGATGTTTACTTTCATCTAAGCTTTTACAGGAGGGAGAAGGACAAAAGGACAACCCTTGCATCCCTTTGGCAATTATAGTGGAAATCTGTGCACGGGAGACTTGCTACACAACCACAGAAATATTATGTTATAACTTAATATATACATATTTCATTGCTTAAACCACACATGGTTCTTAATTATTATAATGTATTATTGAATGGTTAAAATAATGCTAAAGAATCCCTGTTATAAGAAATTGTCATTGTCTCTCTCTCTCTCTCTCTCTCTCTCTCTCTCTCTCTCTCTCTTTCTTAATATATAGTGTATATAGTATATACAAATGATTTGTTACTGTACTTAAGTAGATTTTACACATTTGCACATATTCTACTACTTACATTTTCGAAACAGGCTTGTTACTTTAGTTTTAATCTATTTGGTGACATGATCAATATTTTTTCTTCTCATTGCACACCATTTTTAGCCCATCAACCTATTTCTTGCGTGGCTTTTTCAATCTACCACTGGTGATCATTTCATGGTCCTCACACACCACAGACATAGGCTAGTTTACGAAGCTAACAACAAGCAAGAAGGCAACAAGAAGTTTGGGGCTAACATGAATGAGACAGAGGGAGTCAGTGAAGTAAGCATGACTGAGTACAGAGACTTTCCTGATCACCTGATCATCATCATTATCTTTTCTCTGTTTGTGTTCTATATGGTGTTTTTCAGTCTGGAGACATTAATTAGGCAACAAAATGTGAAATTTCTTTGTATTAATATTAATATGATGTGAGGTCCCAGTTATCAGCATGACACTAAAACAGGTAGTAGTAATGACTACTTTTTACTTAAGTACATGTCAGAGCCCAAACTTCTTTACTTTAATTTGAGTAATAAAGTATAGTCAGTACTTTAACTTCTATCAGAGTCTTTTAAAACATGAGTATGAGTACTTCTACTTGAGTGAAGGATGTGTGTATTTATGCGATCTCTGTATATATACATATACATATATGGTAACTTTACAAATAAATGAATAAATAAAAAAAATCCTAGAACATCCAATTTAGAATAATAAGAAAAAAAGGTGCTTTAAGTTTGTCACATGTTCTTAACAGCACATCTTTTATTGCTTATCCCAACAAGGTTAGGAGACGAGGTCAGAGTGCATGGTCAGCAATAAAACAGTGCTCTAGAGCACTGAGGGTTAAGGGCCTTGCTCAGGGGCCCCAAGAGTTGGATCTTGGCAGTACTGGGGCTTGAATCCTGACCTTCCAATCCGTAACCCAGAGCCTAACCAGTGAGCCACCCCCACTCTATGGGCAAATGTGCTCTTGGGGACCTTCATTGCAAGCTGTAAATGTTGCACTCCCCATATCTGTGCCTTGACACAATCCTCTCTCTAAACTCTGCGGTTAGTTCGTTTGACCCCATTGATTTTTGTTTTGCTCTGATATGCAATTTAGCTGTTAAATCTAACAAGCAATGTCTATAGAAGTGAATGACCTTGCACCTTGTCCTCTATATAACAATTCAATTATTTGAGCCACCACTCCATTATTTTATTTCACATGCTGAACATAAATAAGCAAATTTGCCACAAATATTTTTTTCAATTGTTTGAATCTTTATATACTTTTTATGTACAGGAGACAAGGTCCCAGTTTGATCCATCACAGGTTAAATACATTCCTCAAATGGTAATCCAAAAAACAATACACACTCTTACTTGTACTTTAATTGAAAAGTGCATCTAAGTATAAATATTTGAAGGTATAAACCTTATCAAACTGGAATATCACAACACCCAAAACCTAAACTGAATTTAACCCAGTCTGACTGGTCTATATTTTTTCCCAAATGTCATCACTAGAGACAGGTTACTGGACTAAATGTACATGGAATATCAGTCGAACCCTAAGGGACTACATTACAATATGTTTTGAAGCCAGCTGCTGTAACTGACACATAACTGACATGTATCCGAGTGTGTTTGATGTAGGTAATTATCAGGACAGCATGATGGTCTGCTAAAAGTCCTTTGTGCAGGTGTGTTTGTAAGAATATAAAGGTTGGTAGCTTTCCGTACCACATACTAACTGGCTTTGGTGCAGTGTAATTGAATATAACACACAGTTGGTGCATCAAACCCAAATTATAACCCCTTCATAGCTCAGTCCTTTGAGTCATGACATGTAAAAGTGATTTGTAATTGAAACAGACTCCTACTTTACTTCAGTGCAGTGATGCTGCCCAGGAGATGCCCAGAATTTCAGAAAGATCATTGTAAATGCAGAAAATAGCTGATATTATTATAGATGCATGTATAATACAATAATAATTACACTATGTGATTCCTACAAACCACTCCAGATTGATTTCCTACTACACTGTGGACAAATCAGGTTTAATTACGAACGATTAATGTGATGTGCAGATGACTCTCTGCAAAGCTGTGAATTTCTGGAGAAAAAAAAAGTGTCACTGAGTGCAGTTTATCACTGCCCATTATGTTTTTCAGTGCATTTATTATCTTTGACAAACGGTTTCTCATGGGAACCTTTAGCATCTCGGTGGAATTAACACATTTCAGAGCACAATATTGTCAGGGAATAATACTTTACTCAGGCTTGAGACTCACTAAAGGGAACTGTATAGCCAGGAGTTCAAGAAATGCAAAGTACTTATTTCCTTTTTACTGTTTTCCCTATGCATACGCATAGAAATGCGTACATAAAATGAATTTGTAATTCATTGGGTAAAGAAAATCTATACTACAAAATTCAGTGTGTTCATGTCCTGTAATGTCTTAAAAAGATTTACAGGCAACACATGGTCATTTTATTTCTTTCAGGTTTCACACTGCTCATTTTCACACTTTTTGATTTGCAATATTTGATTAGATTTTAAGAATTATTTGGAATACAATGTAATTAACAACAGTTATGCATTTGTGTTGGGTCAGTGGGTAAAATTGTGGCTTCTCAGCTTCTGGGTGTTAGTTTTAGACTGAATTTGGGTGACCGTTGTCTTGAATGTTCTTCATAGGGGTTTCTACCATTTTCTCTGGTTTCCCCAGACCTCACAAAAACATGCCAGTAGGTTAAATGTTATGTGACTTTATGTCGTCTTTGCAAATATTCCCCTTCACACCCAGTGTTCTGGGGATCTTTGATCGGGATTAAGTATGATTTCTGAGCATAAATGAGGTCATAAAAAGGTGTATGATGCATTTTTTTTTAAGTGTATATAACTACTCAACACAGTCTTATTTTTTATTTTCCTAAATGATAACATCAGAGCAAGATACTGGACAACAAGAACATGGAATATCATTCTGAAAGGATTAGATCACAGTACTTTCTGAAGACAGTTGCTGTTGGACATGTGTTTGTAAGAGTGTTTGTTGAAATTAACCCTCAGGACAGCTTGAGGGTCTGTTTATAGCCCTATGTGCAGTTGTATCTGTGGCTGGGTTTCTATACTACATATAAACTGACTTTGGTGCAGTGTAACCAAGAATAACATTGCTGCATTAAAACCTCTCATGGATTTGATTTTATTGTCAAGTAATCATAACCCTAACAGTCTTCATCTTGCACTGTTACTTTATTACTGCCACCTCTGGACACATAGATATTATTAATATACTTATTTACTACTTGCAATTTATTGAGGTTCAATGGTGGTCTAGTGGTTAGGATGTGGCGCTCTCACCGCCACGGCCGGGGTTCGATCCCCGGTCAGGGAACCAAACCCAGCCATTAGGGTCAACTCTCAGTGCCAGTCCCAAGCCCAGATAAATGGGGAGGGTTGTTTTAGGAAGGGCATTCAGCGTAAAAACATGTGCCAAATCAAACATACGGATCACGATTACGGATGATCCGCTGTGGCGACCCCTAATGGGAGAAGCAGAAAAAAAGTTACTACTTGCTATTTATTGTACTTTTATTTACTGTTCTGCCTTATTAATTAGTGCATCACTTTACTCTGCCAGTGTCCACCACTGCTTTCATTTACCTTATCAGATCATCTCAACCATTCATGTGCAATATTTGCCTAATAAGTGTACTGTCAGTGTCTGACCTTGTCACAGCATTTCATTGTTCAATGTATCAAATGTAAGTGCGCAAATCACAAATAAATGACTGTTGATGATGCAGAGGTTTGTATAAAAGGAACTATAAAACCTTTGATTTAACCTTTAGCTTGAGGTTAATATGAGGATAATAATGTAAGCACATCAGAAAACTTAATGAACATACAGTATCAGTCTATAGGTTGGACATATCTTCTCATCACTGTTTTTTTTCCCCTTTTCTTCTTTAGTTTTATTATTCTCAACATTATACATTAATACTGAATCAAAACTATGGAAGAACACAAATGGAATATATATATAAAAAAAACACTTGTTGAATAACCCATAACATGTTTTATATTTTCCATTCTTCAAAGTGGCCACCTTTTTCTTTGAGGGCATCTTTGCGCACTCTTGGCAATCCTCTCAGTCAGCCTCATGAGGTAGTCACCTGGAATGGTTTTCCAACAATCTTCAAGTAGTTCGCAAAGGTCTTGAGAACCAACTGTAATTGTAGACACACTCATAAAGTATATCCCCTTAAACAGTGTTGTTTTTTAAGATCAAGATAGGCAATGTAAAGTTTATATATGCTTCAAGATGAAAGGTGCGATTAAAGGTTGGTGACAGGGCAGATCTAAAAATCACATAATAATGAAAGCAGGCAGGTTTTCTCTCCTTGCATTGGACAGCTTCATTTAAAAACAGGATCCTTCAAGCAGAGCTGGTAAGCATGAATATATAGTAAACTGTGGCTGCACCACACCAGCACACACCACTACACCACTACACCAGCACGCTCCAACTCACCTTGAGTAACCGCGTTCTGGATTACGCACACAATTAACCAATACGCTAGGCGACTCCTCGCCATGTCAGCCAATCAAAAGGTAACAGGGACGTGTTCTACTGCTGCATTACCCACTCCATCCCTGTTAGGGCAGCGAATGGCAGCGAATGGCAGCGCGGCGTGGGCGGAGCCGACGTCTGAATTCCCGCACTGGGTTTCGCGTCGCGCTTGAGAAGCGTCTCCGTCTTCCACGAGCGTGTTGGTGCAGGTGTCCGGGGGGAGGATAAGGAAGAGGATGATGATGATGATGATGAGGATGATGATGATGAGGATGCCATAAGAAAGGCGGGCAGGGGCAAGAATGAAGGGAGACGCCGGAAAGACAGAGAGAGAAAGAGAAAGAGAGAAAGAAAGAGAGAAAGAGAGAGAGAAAACAGGGATTATGTTATGAATAACGGGAGAACAGTGCGGGTGCGCGAAAATCGACTATGTGCAAAATATTGAAAGGGCCACGCTGAGCTGTTATTTGTGGTCGGCGACAGTACTATGATTTGGTATGTGGCCACTTTGATAGCAAGCGTTTTCAGCACCAGGGGAACGACAGCTCAAGGTGAGTCCAAAAAGAGAAGCATGCATTTATTTTCTTTCCCCATCCAAAAGCAGACAAACACAACAAACAAAGGGCATAGCAGCATCTTTATCTTCAGCGGCAGTCGCATCGTGGAAAACTGAATTTGCAAGAAAACCGAAAGAGGTGGTGTGTGCATGATTTTTGTGCGTGCATTTTCTGTTTTTTATTTATGCAATGCACGTCTTCAGTGCCTAACTTAAAAAAAAAAGGAAAAAAGTTCAAACTCCATTCGTCCTGTTTGATCCTGTGCCTTATCATGATCAGGCTGATGCGAGGCCGCGAGCGGCGTCCAGACAGACACAAGGCGTGTAGCATCACCTCGTGCCTTTTCAGATCAAAACGCATACATACGCGTACGCGTTTCAAGGTGTTTACGACATGCACGGCGTACATGCATGGCAGAGAAATGCTGATGTGGGGAGAAAAAGAAAAATGCATTAGAATAACCGACCTTAGATAGAAGACCCAAAGTCTAGCATGCAGGAGACACTAGGACTTCCAGTCTGTGCACAGAAGAGCAGACTTAGATTGGGCAGGATTGCATGCTCTGATTTATTCATGGTGTAGTCCATTCTTGGTGCAATCGTTGGCATTAGAAATCAGTTCAATCGCGTAGTTCTTGCAGGCGACATGCAACGTTCAGTAACTTCTCTGATTTGGTTTGCGTCGTCAACTGTCCTAGGCCTCGCCATATTTATTATTTTTATTATTATTAATATTATTATTATTATTCATTCCCTTGTGAAAAACAGCATGCACACCCATGGACTTGTTTAACCTTGCGTTTTCCACGCGTGTCCAGTAGTAGTAGGGGTCGCTTCCTCGCGCTAATTAGGACTACGCGCGCGCATCTGGACTCTATACAATTAGTACGGATGCATGCGTTGTGTAGAAATCTGACTCGATGTGCATTCTCACATGGTGCACGTGGGTTATTTTATTTTATTACTGGCAACCAAGCATACAGTATGGTGTGTTTTCTGGGCCTTTGGATTTCAATTGTGTGGATATTGATGTAGGGCAGAGCGTGCACGCGGGTGATGCTCTAAAATGCACGCTGCATCCCCACTTCCTCAAGAGTCTGGATGGAAAATAATAATGATGATGATGAATCCGGGATCATTCTAAGCACTAATTGGCTTGCTGGTGCCGTGTGGGCTGCTGTGGCACAATGCGGCTCTGAAAGCAGCCTTTGATGCGAGTGAGGAGGATGAATCAGATCCTGACAAGGACTCCACTGGTGACACGATGCAATAGACAAGGTCATATCAGAGCCCGAGTAGAGCAGGGATTGGCATAGAAAATGTGTATTTATTGCTTGAAATGGATAGAAAAAAAAGGATTATAAAAAGATGTGCGCCTGCAGGAAAGAGCGCTCGCCTGTGGGCGGGGCTGCACACTGCAGCTCCAACTCAGGCAGGACATTGAAAATACAAACTACACACACAGAGACACACACAGCATTAAAACTTGATTTCACGTTCCTATCACAGTCAAATTCTTCACTATAATCTGGTAATTTCCTATTACAGCAGCTCTGCAGGTAGTTCCCGCTGTGGGTCAAGTGCAAATACTTATATTGCTAATTCTTATATACTTATTCTTATTCTTATGTTTCTATATGTGACAGATTTTATTTATTAGATCAGTAAGACTCTCATCATCTACAGTTAAGACCATTTGCCTTTTATTGTGCTAAAAGAAAGAATGACAATCTGTAAAAACTATGAGGTTTGCCCCTCTATGGTGTCTTTCAGATTCAGATGGCAATCAGAAAGGGCAGATTTGAAGCAGATATAATTAAGAAGAATTAAGAATAACCTTTATTTGTCACATATGCATTACATCACAGTGAAATTCTTCTCTTCGCATATCCCAGCGCCCCTGGAGCACAGAGGGTTAAGGACCGTTCTCAAGGGCCCACGAGTGGCAGCTTGGCGATACCAGGCTGTACTGAGGGCGATACTGAGCCTTAACCACTCCCCTAAAATGTATAATATATAAGCAAAACAACAGCGGATGTGATGGAAACAGTTCCAGTCTTTTAAAAACTGTGAGTTCACCCTATATGATCTGCAAAATAAAAATGGTGGGATAAAACAAACACAGGATTGAAGTTCAGACAAAAAAAAAAAAAGAAGTTTTGCATTGGGTCAGAATAAGAGAATAATTAAATCTATGTTAATAATAACATTATACTACATGCATTCTTTGAAAAATACATTCTACATTATAATTTTAAACAAAGGTTGAATTATGATGTTAGATTAAACATAGCTCAGCAAAAAAAAAAAGCTCTTTCCCTTTAAGATACAAATCAGGAAATCAGGAAGGGAAGGGGGCTGGGTTAAGCAGGAAGCATACTGACCACAAAATTAAAGCTGAAACACACATAGCCTGAAACATCATATATAGATATAACATTTTGTGTAATTCTACCTAATAAACCCAGATAAATGAAATAACCTTTCTTGCCTGTTACTGTATATCTGTTATAAAGAGCTAGTTCACAGGATCTAAAAATGCATACATTCACGTTTTCAAATTATTTCCTTAAAATTTACTCTAAAAATTCTGAAAACACATACATCTCTATACTGCACATTTAAATTCACACAAATCTTGGGCCTCCATCATTCGTTGTGATTAACTGTGAATAAGCCAAGTCTCTGTGCATTGACTATGAGTGAAAATTCTGTTCCTTTTGAAACATTTATGATATTAATCTTCATCTATGCTATCCAGCTGGATATAAGGCACAGCAATTGCAGTACAATTTAGTCCCTATTGGTTTTTTGCATGTTTTGAATAGATCACATGACTAAAAACAAAAATTGTTTTCTACACTACAGTGTAAAAAGACGATATTAAATTTATTGAGCTGGGAGAGCATTTTTTTGTAAAGCTTTGTTTTTGCAAGACAAAAAAACCCCACCGTCACATTGTGGATGGAAGGTCAAAAAGTCGAGAAAAAGAACAATAATAAAGAAAACTAAAATAGTTGTTATTTAAGAAAGTATAATTGATTATATGCAGTAATTATAACAATTTGAAAAGAGAGAAAAGAAAGAATGCTGGTGAGGGTATGTCTGTTAAACAGTGACAACTAGACATTTGGACAGTCCAATAATGTTAAACCGAACTATAAATGGGTAAAACAATGAGATCTCATTTATCCATAGTAATTTGTGATTATGGTGGAATCTGTGATGTTCTGTTTGACAAACTACTGTGAAATCCTGCGGCTTTTTTGTTAAATGCTTTTTAATGATACCAGGTAGGCTGTAGAATGGAGGGAGGAAGTTAATTTAATCATAAACCTTAACATTTTGTTTGGGGTTCCTCTGGGTTCTCCAGTTTCCTCCCACCTTCTGAAAACATGTCTGTGCTAAATTGCTCCTAGTTGTGATTTAGTGTGGGAATGTGCTTGTGCAGTGATGGATTGGTGTCCTGTCTGGGGTGTATTCCCACCTTGCGTATCCAGTGTACAACTGCAACCATGGCCAGGATAATGAAGATAAATGAATGAATGAATGAATGAATAATGTGGCAAACATACAAAAAAGAGGCTTAAATAAACAGCAATTCCTGCTACCAGAGTACATTACATTCTGGTACCTTCTTATACATAGATGTAAAAAGGCGAATATATATTTTACATGTAAAAAGCAGATATATATTTTAAATACTATTTTTTATATCATTATGAAATATGACATAAATATGAGACAACAACAAGAAGCATAAAGAGTACAGTGAAAGGTGAGACGATTTACTATACAAGTGCTAATCAAGGTGGCAAGAAACAAATGGGAGTGATGAGGGACATCAAGTCAAGTCACGAGGCTTTTATTGTCATTTCTACTATACACAGTGGTACACAGTACACAGTAAAAACGAGATAACGTCCCTCCGGAACCCTGGTGCTACACTTAACAACATAGAGCTACAAACACACACATAGTGCATCAAGTGCAACCTAGTGCAAACAGTAGATGACAAAGTCATCTAAAAGTGCATTGGCTTTATTGTCTTTGTCCCTAAATCTGACAATTTCACTTCTCAGAAAGGTTGCGTTGATGTGTCCAGGAATTGTGTTCAGGTTTGCCACTCAGCAACGTCTGGAAGTAGGATATTATGTCAAAATAAAGCGACATTAAAATTGAAAATTAATATTATTGGCTAGTTTCCAAAAGAATTGACCATAATCTGGGTTTATACTAGTGGAATTGTTCTTGTGGAATTAGTGAATTGGACTGAAAAAACAAACAAAAATAAAGCTAATAATATGACCTAAGTATGGACTACAGTATAAACTAGATAACAAGTGAAAACATTGTAACAATATGTGTTAAATTTTGCAAACAGTATACTGCTGTGACATTGTAAGAAGCTTTGCGGTATCGCATATTGGGTTTATTCATTTTATAGTCAATAAAACTAGAAGCCATTTTTACATAAATATAAAAATAAAAATAAGATGTTAGTAAAATTTAACATGATGGGAAGGTCATCTGCTCAGGTTATTGTCTATGTTGGGTTTCACCACGTGTTCACCCTGTGTTTACATGTGTTTAATGGGTTTGATCCAGATTGACTCCAGATCCACCAAGACCCTGACCAAGATAAATATATTCTTATAGATGAATAAATGAAATAAATCAAATTAGAAAACCACTTGATTTGCTGAGCACATGAATACACTACTCAAAATTAATCTCTAATTGCGACTTAGAGAACAGAACACAATGGCTACAGAATTTGGTCACATGCAAATGTCTCTCAGTGTGGCTTATTGCAGTTTTCCGTACAGTCTGAGTTTGAGTTATTTGCAAGCTTGAGCTGAGACACTAGCTCCTGACAGACTTGGACACACTGCCACTGTGCTTTCTTTCTTTCTCTCTCTCTCTCTCTCTCTCTCTCTCTCTCTCTCTCTCTCTCTGCATCCTCTTACACTTTCTTACAACTTACTTTCTGTCTCTCTTAGCTTTCCGTCAGCTGGAGTTGTGTCAGTGTGGACTGGGCTGTCTCCTTCAAATCTATTAAATATTCAGCGATCCGCTTACACATACTGAACTGCACTTGGCATCTGCATGCTAAGCCTAGACCTGTAAACCTCTGTAGAGACCCCTTCATTTGTTATCATTTGAATCCAACTGTGTGATTTTTATTTTCACACATAAACTTCATTACAAAAGGTATAAACACTATATTATGAGGCCAGTGATACTAAATTCAATGCCATATAGTGCTTGTTTTATAACTGACCACATTGCACATGTTTTAAAGATTGTTTTCGGTGAACTGCTTTAGAAATGCGCTGTCCTGTGTGCTGATCTGATCATAGATTCATTTAATGGAGAGAAAGTGCTTGAGACCCTGCTGTGTTTTTGCTAAAGTCTGCATTTTCTTTTAAGCATTTGTCCTGCTGTCATCGTTTTTGTCATCTTGCCTGGACTCTTTCTATCTACAGTCTGTATGTTTTCACTGTAAGTGCACAAAATCATGCAGATACAGGTCAAGAGCTTTAGTTGATGTTCAAAGCATACATGTGATCACAGTGACTTTAGAGGTGCCAAATGGGCTGATTTGAGTATTTTAGAAATTGCTGACTTGTTGGGATTTTCATTCTGAACACTAGCATTTTGCAAAAAATTGAATAAAAAAACTATGTAGAGAGTGTGGGTGGAAATGCCTTGTTGATAAATAGAGGTCGGAGGAGAGTGGCCAGACTGGTTCAAGCTTACAGTCTATAGTCTATAGTTACTCAAATAACCACTATTCACACCCACGCAGAGCAGAAAAGCATTTGAAAATGCACAAGTCTTGACTTGAGGTTGATGGGCAATAATGGCAGAAGTCTACATCAGGTACCACTCCTCTCAACCAAGAGCAGGAAACTGAGTAGGTGCAGACTTACTGAATCTGGACAGTTACTGATTGGAACAAAAAGGCCAGGCTATGAGTTTTCATCATGTTGATGTTGGACTTGAACATTACCTCAATCTCCTGGTCTGTATCTGCATGATTTTATGCATTCACCATTTCCACATTGGTAATTAAAATAGTTGTATAAATGAGCAGGACTTCCTATTAAAATATGCTGTGAGAGTAAATATAAATGAAGTTCTGCTAAAACAATAATTCATTTATTAATTTGTTTATTGATGTCATCCATCCTTCCTTCCCTTCTTACTTTCTTCTATCATGGTAGGACATGCATGCAAACTAATACAGATTGTAAAAATGAAATGTTTTACTTTGTTTTATTTAGTATAGTTTGTTGCACAATAGGTTACACATAGCACAAGGAAGTTTTAAACATAAATGTATGTAATATTTGTGTAATTACGTGAATGCTCACAAAGATGGAGATTTTTCTGAATTTTTTTATGTGCTTAATTCAAGAAATTATTTGTGTTATGTTATGGATGCATGCACAGAGCATGTAGGGGGTGTGGCCTCAATAGCCATGCAGTAAGTGTGCAGTGTGATTGTGATTGATGACTGTGCAGGGTAGAGATTCAATTGAAATTGCATTAAATCTGGTTGTTTTTTACAGATTTTTTTCTCAGCTACAATTACGTTCTCTGAGCTAACCTGCAGTTTTGTACAGTAAATTCCCAATTTATTCCCATTTATTCCCATATCATCATCATCATCATCATCATCATCATCATCTTCTTCTTCTTATTCTCCTTCTTTTGGCTGCTCCCGTTATGGGTCACCACAGGGGATCACCCGTCTCTACATCTGCCACTTTCAGACCAACTACAGTACCTGCATGTCTTACCTCACCACATCCATAAACTATTCCCATTAATTCCCATGAAAAGTTTCCAGTCTTGAAGATTCCTAGAATTTTGCAACACTAGAAGAAACTAATAGACCAATAGTATCTTGATCTCAGGATTGAACCTTTGAGCATGAGGCTATGGAATGGCAAAGAACAATAATGTCCTATAAGGGACAAATTCAATCCAAACCTGTGCTTGGAACAGTTTAGTAAATCTTTTGTGCCACACAGCACACGTTGAGGCTGAAAACAGATTGGAAAGTTCAGGGACACCAGGCTCCAGAGGGGGTGAGTTCATTGGACAAGAGCAGGGTGCACACTCTATCAGATGGACATCAGTGACCCTTCTAAAATGACCATGTCTTGTGTTTTCAAAGGACTTAGTGACCATCTGGTGTCCCTGAGGTGTCTGTATTACTCTGCTAACTTTATTTTTCAGCCTGTGCTTGAAGTTACTGTGCTGAAGATTCTGTAATGTTGATGATGCAATCTTGACACACTTTGGTTCAAGTGTAATAAAATGTGACCTCTAAGTGAGTTTACTAATAGAATTGTTGTTTAGTGTAGGCCGTCATTTCAGAATATGAAAGCTAGTCAACCAACATGTGTGCTGTGGCTGCTTGAGTATTTGGCCTTATGGTAAAGTCAGAGGTGCCCCTTTCAATATTGTTTTTATGCAATTATGAAATAGAATGAAAGAATGGGTAATAAGTAATATATAAAAAAACATCCTAGATATTCTCTAAATTTTTTTCAAGTACATTTTTAAGTTATGTGTATTGCTACAAAAAGTTCATGCTTGTTGCCCTAGCAGTTAACCCTTTAACCTCCTGGGACACAGATATGTCTAAACTACACATCTTTTGTATCAGGTTTAGTGTACTTACAGTACACTAAATAATTAAATAATAATAATAATAATAATATGAAAAATATGCTTTATGCTAACGAAATATATAACAGTCTGAAGCAATGATACACTCTGCATGAAAAAAAAAAATCCATTTTAGTATAGATTTTATTACAATCAACCCAAATGCTACTATAGATAATCCACTTAGCAGTATGTGTTTAGGAGTTGGAAAAAATCCAGAAAACCCAAAAGAAACATTGCATGTGGAGAGAGCATGTGAAACGTCACACAGACAGACGAGTGATCAAAAACTTTGGAACATATAACTGGCAGGATTTTCTTCTTGCCACAGACTGCAATGTTAAATTGATTGATTGATTGATTGATTGATCAGAATGTCTACTCTTGGATTCAGCCATTGTTTTATCTGTGAAGACTGAATCAGTTGTTAAAAAGGATAAACTAACATTAAGACCAGAGAGCAGACTATGGGAGAAAAGCAATACATTTTGAAGCAAAGAAACAAGGAAATTGATCACAGTCTTTGCAAAGGTATTGGGCATAGCCAATACAAATTGGTAAAGGAAGATACCACTGGAGTACTAACAGCCAAATAGGGTCAATGGGGTGGCCAAGGGGTACCTATAACAGTTGATGACTGAAACGTGACTAATAGCTGTTAAAAATGTAAAAAGTGACATTACTATCATCCTTCACAAGGCAGGTGTATTACAATGCACCATTTGCAAAAAAAGAGCAGAAATATAGAGGTCTTAGCAGTATAGCAGTATAATTATTACTTCTTAGCAGTAAGCACTGGAAGCCATGATTGGAATTTGCAAAGAATTACAAAGATGCTCCAAGGTTTACCAAAACATGGTAGTAAGGCCACGGTGGAAAGAAATTCAGTTTTAAATTTAACTAAAAAATACAACCTCTCTGGATCAAGCACAAGCAATTGTTTTATGACACTTAACACTTAGCATAAAATACAGCAATTTGTCAATGCTAAGATTTTCATATGCATTAAAAAAAATAGCATTCACAATTTCATTTAGTTTTTTGCTTCATTACATTGAAGATGATACGAAAAAAAAAATAGCTTGTCCAGTTAAAAAAGCTGCCATGTTACAAAGTGCTGACACAGGAGACTCCTTCTGAAAATGCTCATTAAACGTGTCCTCTTGATCGATGGAAACCTCACCATATCAGCAATCACACATATTACAAGGCCTTGTGCAGTAACTGTGACTATAGAAACAAGGTGCCGTTATATAAAATGAATTCACACCTCCAAATCCTGTGTTATGGAGGTTAAAATATCACAGACTATAATAGATTCAGAGATGTATTTAGTGTCTATTGTATTGTCATACTGCTCAGCTCTAATAGCAACCGACCTGAACTAGGTAGTGTCTAGCAAATTTTCAGCTGCAATATTATGGCATAGATGTTATTCCAGTGACTTTGTGACTCGAGGGATAGAGATTTCAGGCTGGAGCACCTGCCTCTGAACATGTTTCTGTTCATCAGTGTCTAAAACTCCTTGAGTTTGTGGTACAGATTTGATTTGGTCCCTCACTCCTTTTGTTGCATCTCTACTGTACAGTATGTGTCAGCGGAATTGGCCCGAATTTGGCCAGTTGTTTTGTGCTAAATGACCTTTACTAAAGGCAGACTGCTGTTTAAATACAGATCTATCAGCGGCCCAGGCAGCCGAGCGGTTCTCTGTACTTCTCAGTAAACCTCTGCTTCCTGCTGCATCATTGCAGATTCTCGACGCGTCTCCGCGTTGCAGTCAGAGGATTGCAGCTCATAGCAGGTTTCACACCCTCCTCCTTCCTCGCCCTTATGCAGAGATGTTATACTTATAGGCAAGTAATGAATGTGTGTGAACAATTCTGAAAATAACTCATATGGTGATGAATTTTTTTTTTTTACATTGTATACAATCAGTATTAAAAGGTTTTATATTTGTAAGTGTTACATTGATATCAGATAGATCCTCAATGCTGTAATAAAGTAAAGTATGTTTTATGGTATTGAATAAAGTGTGCTTTAGAACAAAATGATTCAATATACTTAACTCATTATAGAGAAAGATATACCAATACAAGCGTGGCAATACAAATGACAGACAGCAGAGTTTTATTGTTCTGTTAAAGCACTGAGAATAACTCATAAAATCAAGGGGTTCCAGATGGTTGTAGTACTTACATTAAATAGGAAAAATATGTGAATTATCGTTATTGGTTGTTGCTCAAGCCCTACTATGGGCTAGTAGTTGTGTCTTTAAGCAAGCTCTATGCTCATTCATTAAAAATTCTGTCAATAGTATTTCTGAGATGATACTGTATACTATTCCTCTGTTGCCTTGGCATCTTAAATGCCATTCTTAAGCTCCACTTACAGTATTTGCTGTATTTCAGTTACAAGCAGCCGGAATCATAAAATCCAGAAAAGTGATGATTTGGGTGTGTTGGAAGCTGGGAAAAAGCAAACATGTGGACTGGCCAAAAAGACTAGGTGGACTGATACCATCAGTGATTGGAAAAATTAATATTCAGACAAAAATATATGGAGGTAAACCAAGAATATTAACTTAAATTAAAATGTATTCTAGTACAGTATTAAGAGTTGAATGTGATGTAACATTGATGTAACATGAAATTAAGTAGAACAACTACAGATAATATATAATTACAATTCTTGATAGTTTAAACTTCAAAAGTTAAATGAATTGATAAAAAGCACACAGTTTATTGTCTAGATGAGAGAAGAAGAGTCTTTCAACATTTGTAATGAGTTCTTCAAATGTTTCGAATGTTATAAATACAAGACAGTTATTTCTTGTAAATGAATTAAGAATTAAAAAAAAAATGGGTCAATAACCACACACATTCATAACATTGATATAGTACCTTGTATATACAATCAACTAATTGTTTGTACACTATTTATAGTAATAAACTAATAATCAACAAATATTTTAATCGATTGTGTCGGATCAAGTGCTATTTTAAAGGCTCATGAATAATAAATGTGAAAGTCTTAATGTTTTTTTTTATTTTATAGTCATTGTTGTCTTTTTTTTATTATTTTTTTATTTTAAATTGTCAAATTTGGCCTTCGCATTTATGTTGTATTTGTTTCACATTAGAAAAAAAAATTATTTGTTGTGTAATTGGCGGTTTACTTTTTAAAATTGTAAAATACATTTAATTAACCCTTTCGAGTATGGAATTATATCACTTCACAACACTTTATTTTTTTTCTCTTCCTGAATTTGTCACCAAGGAACAGGATAGAGCATGTTCCAAAATAGTAAATAAAAATGCAGCTTTACTTACAAAACATCCTTAATATGATTGCCATTTATTTGTAGAAACAAGGAGTAATTTTTTCTAGTTTGGCTCAAAATTTGGCAACAGTATCGTGTGTGATAGGTTGCCATGAGGATTTTTCCTTAATTAAAAGACTTGCTTAAAGGCTATCTTAAAAAAAAAAAAATAAGTTTGAAAAACTGTCAAAGACATCAGTGTTTGGTACAGTGTTTGGTACACCCTGGTCCCTCTATGCCAGCAGTCCCCAAACATTTTTGCACCATGGACTAGTTTCACAATAGATAATTTTTCCATTGTCTGTGCATACGTAAACACAATATTGTGCATTTCATATTACTAGGATACATATGGCATGATTATTTTATTCCTTTAATGATTACATATATAATGAAAATGTAACTTAACTCACCATAATACAAAAATCAGTTTCGAGTTTCTTTTATAGATGCACAGTAAAAAACTGAAAAATTGGCATTGGCTGAAATAGTTTTTTTTTTTTTAAATACCACACTGCAGACAGTGAAAGTCAATACAATGGAACTATAATAAACCATTAAACAGTTTTTATTCTTTCTGTGCGGCCTGGTGGTTGGGGACCCTGCTCTAAGAAACTCTGGATAGGATGCTATTAGAAAATGGCCTCTCTAAAACATTTACAGCAACAAATTTGCATGATGTCCATGTCGGTGGTTTATGTAAGAGAATTTACTTACCGTATTTTTCGGACTATAAGCTGCTTCTTTTTTCCCATGTTTTGAACCCCGCGGCTTAAACAACGAAGCGGCTAATTTATAAATTTTTCCTGGGTTTTTCCCGGTTTCACAAACATCAAGCCAAAAAACTGAGCGACATAACATTAGACCAATGAAATTTCCGAATGGAAATGAAAAAACGCACCTCACCTGTATTCTGAGCTGCACGGCTTTGGGAGAAAAAACTTCCGTCGGGTGATTTTTAAACGCACGACGATGCCAAAAGATAAACTCTCGAGAGAAATAGTTTTGAAAGGAAGAAGGAAGACAGTGAACAATTACTTTCTTGGTCGGCTACTGTTTAGATACAAGCCGTTGTAACGCGTTGAGTCAGGGTGAAGGGATAGCTTCAGTCAGAGATAGCTTCTCCAGTTGCAACAGAAATCATATAAGCACAGACAGCTTTCCAAAACTCGTGCTTATTTATTTTTCTTGGCAACAGCGTTATGGGTTAGTCAAAGAAACTTAGAAATGAGCATCAGAAAATAATAAGGACATAATCCTCGGTCTCCACACATGCAGTAATAGCGGAAAAATACGGCGGCATGCTATTCCCAAAATACCGCTATGCTCCTAAAGGAAGAGCAACATATTTCACCCGTTTCACCGTGTGTAACGTGTCTTTCGTTAAAGCCTGTGTAAAGTACATTAGTGTAGACGGCTTATAGACAGGTGCGGCCTATTTATGTTAAAAATAAAAATATTTGTACAATTCAGTGGGTGCGGCTTATATATGGGTGCGCTTAATAGTCCGGAAATTACGGTAATTTATGTACTTAAACTTTATAAAAAGTATGATACAGATAGTAAAGGTCTTTCTTATAAATAATAAAATAATTCCATTAGTAGAGAAGGAGATATTGGCACCGCAAACAACAGATACATTTTAGAAATGCTAATGTGCAGAATGACTGCTTGGAGTTGGAATGTCATGTAGGGTTTATTTGACTTTGCTGTGCTTGTAAGAGCAGAAGCAGGCTATAGTGAACTAAAGTTGATTGCACGCACGCACCAGTGCAGCCACAGCTGCAGTTGTAATGAACTGGACCTGCAGGGGCTACTTCTGTTTAAACTCTCTGTTGCACCCACCACAAATTATACCCTGTTGTTGTCTGTGCAATGTTTCACATGTAATTGCTTTTGTTCCAATCCCAGACAAACAATATTTATTATTAATATAATGCATGTGTAATGCATGGTTCTGCTATCGTTTTATCCAATGAGCTTCCAATTAGACTGTAAAATGCTTAAACCCTGAGCTTAGGGTTTTTTTTATTATGAGGCTGCTGCAACGTGCAGCATCTGGAGAGTTTTCCGAGAGCATGCTCACGTCCACTTGGCCGTTCATCACGGCTATAGTGCCTTTTTGTGTTGCTTATATTTGCACACTTGTACTATCACAATATGCTTAGGGTCACTCACATAATTTGATGAAATCTATTCTGTTTCTGTCTAAAAGCTGTGCAGGCAAAATCTAATAATGTGACCTATTTCTCTAGAACAAGGAGATTAAACTGCTAAATCTAATTGATGTATTGCAGCACTTATGAAAGAAGGTGTGAAAATGATTTCTACTGCAGAAAAAGCCCTATCATTGCAATTACATGGATACTTAATGTTTTTGTTCTCAGTTGTGTGGCCTTCTGAAATTTTTTGCAGTTCTTTTAGTAGTAAGGGTTTTTTCGTATCTAATTAGTACATTGCAGTTTTAGTTTTTAGCTCCTTTAAAGAAATTACCGGGCGAGCCACTTGGTTCCATTTTGGGAACTCTAGCTGCGTCAGAAATGCTATGGGAACGCCTTTGCATTGTCTACATTCTGAACCATGTGTATACCGTAATTTCCGGACTATTACGCGCACCCATGTATAAGCCGCACCCACTGAATTTTTCAAACATTTTTATTTTGAACATAAATAAGCCACACATGTCTATAAGCCGCAGGTGTCTACACTGAAACTAATGAACTTTACACAGGCTTTAATTAAAGACTTTGCCTGTTAAACGGCTTGTATCTAAACAGTAGCCTAACAAGAAAGTCATTGTTCACTGTCTTCCTCCTTCCTTTCACAACAATTTCTCTCTGGAATTTTTCTTTTGGCATCGTCGTGCGTTTAAAAATCACCATCGGTGAAGCTTTTCTCCCGATGCCGTGCAGCTCAGAACACAGGTGAAGTGTGTTTTTTCATGCCCGGTTGTTTTTAGCGTGACAAATGATTCGCTTTTTCTGTTGCCAGTCCAAGTGAGCGGCAGGTCAAACGTCAGAGAACCTCATCCATATTTATGACGCGGTGCAGGCCGATTCAGTGGAAGCGCATTTAATTTAATATAGAGAGTTTCATTGGTTCACCTGAACCCGTTCGGCAATTTCATTGGTCTAATGTTATAGGGTTCAGTTTTTTGGCTTGGAGCTTGTGAAACCAGGAAAAATCCAGTGTGGGAAAAAAGTTGCGGCTTATAGTCCAGAAAATACGGTAATCAGTCGGTGGAAAGCGTGGCGTCACCGGTGGGGTGACGTCACCACCAGGAAGCTTAAAAGCACATGGAGTGAAACCAGCGCTAGCTTCTGTTGTTCAGGAAGCGCTCTGTATGTGTTTGTCCAGTACGGTAGGAGAGTTTGTTTCCCAAGGCCCGGGAAATAGCGACTCCACCCCAACGTGGAGCAAATCTGGGAACAATTTCACAGAGCTCAGGTGGACCTGTTTGCGACTCAAGAAACATTGCACTGCCCCCTCTGTTTTTTCCTAACACCCTAACACTAATGGATGCCATGGTACAGGCGTGGCCGAGGCTGCGCCGATACCTCTTTCCCCCTGTTAAGTCAAGCTCCTACTGGTAGCCCCGCGGTGGCCGTGCAGGTTTGCGGGCCTGGTAGCCCTTCTCAAACACACTCCGTGGGAGATTTCTCTCTGGTAGAGACCTTTCTTCAATCCAGAGCTCCCTAAATGAGGATTTAGTACACCTTCCTCTTATGAGTCCTCTGGTCATGATGACTTACACTATGTGGACAAAAGGTTGTAGATCCTTGATTGTATGTGCTTTCTGGACCTCCAATTTTACATTTAGTACCCATTTGCTGTTACAATAACCTCCACTCTTCTATAAAGATGTTCCACTAGATTTTGGAGAGTGGTTGTCGCCACAAGGGTGTTAGTAATGTCAGGTACTGATGTACAGTAGGGTGAGAAAGACCTGAGTGCAGTCAGCATTCTAGTTCATCCCAAAGGTTCAATAGAGCTGAGGTCAGAGCTCTAAAGCAGACCACTTTAGATCTTTCACTACAAACTACACTACTACATAAAAACCTTTATAACACTCTTTTGGAGCAGAGGGGCATGCTGGTACAGGTTTGGGTATAGTTCAAATGAAGGAAAAAATTAATGCTAAGACATCCCATACAATTCTGGCCTTCCAATTTTGTGGTAACAGCCCTAGAAGACAACCCTAGAAGATTACATTATGCCTGGAAAAGTCAGGTTTTACAATATTTTTGTCTATGTTCTGCATTTGTTTACTGGCTAGTTAGATTATGCATTGACTTATGCAATAATTGAATTGGATCATGTTGCAGCACAACATTGTAATAAAATTATGCAGATACATTCGCTTAATGTTCACATTTAACATTCAAATAGAGAAAAGGGTGATCTCTGTACTTTAACTATTGCATGGTTGCTGGTACCAGTACCATTATTTCAGGATATTCCTGCTCTTTTTTTTTTTTTTAAATGTTCTAAAAAAAGTATATGGATTTAACACAAAATTATATTGTACATTGTCTTGCTGCAACTTGATTGAATGACTAGATAATTTCATACATTTGCCAGTGTACAAGTGTCCCTATTAAACTAGCAAGCAATTATTACCATAAAACTATAAATATTTGCTTTCTGTAAGGTGTAGTTTACATTCAACACCCTTCTTGTATGTCATTTTGTGCCTAGGTGTCCACGGTATAAGAGAGGAGCCCCAGTTTGTGACGGCCCGTGCAGGAGAGAGTGTAGTTTTGGGATGTGATGTGAGCCACCCCCTTAACGGCCAGCAGACCCCCTATGTGGTGGAGTGGTTCAAGTTTGGTGTGCCTATTCCTTTTTTCATCAACTTCCGCTTCTATCCTCCTCATGTGGATCCTGAGTATGCTGGTGAGTTGGGACAATATTTGGTTCATGTTCATTCATTATTAAAAAAATAAAATAAAATATACATTTGATAATGCAATGCTAATTATAAGAGATACCCAGATTGTATACATTAATCAAGCACATTTGGCCTTAACATACTAATTTAAAATCCGGTCGAATGTCTTTTCTAATCAATATGCTTTTAAGGCTTCAGGTTTTTGAGATGCTCTGTGCTAACCTGCCACTTGTTCCTGTTAAAAAATGCATAACACATTAATTATCCCACGTCTGCTGTTGGAGCTAGTAGAGAATTACACACACATATACACACTTACAAAGCTGTGACAGACACACTTAGATCAGTGACATCAGCAACGTGGATATGCCAAACCTGGTGATAGACGTGAGGAACGTGTCACATGAGCTGTGTGATTTTCTCAACTAGGGCATGTGAACAGGTTTGTGAGTAATCCATTTCAGACTAAATATTGTGGAGCACTAGCAGAGGCAACTGCATTGTTTATTAGAATGAGAGTGCGATTTATGTGAGCTTGTATGTCTTTAACACACAAAGACACCATGGAAAGTGATTGTGAATATACGACACCCACATGTGGTCTAATTTGCTCTGAATTGAAATATTTGCCATGTCCCAGCTAGCTATCTTTCTCTTATCACACAGCAGTAAGAATAAAGAGCAGATGAATGCTTAGACTTTCTGAGTCTTTAATCCTCTGTTTTTCACTTGAACACTCATGTGAAAGGGCAAACCGCTTTCTTCCATGCACAAGTTCACAGATTGACTACCGTCATTGTGATTGACAGGCATAATAGAATATGGAGCATGTAGAGATTTGAGCTCAGGACCTCCAGTTGAGAGACCAAACACTTTTTCTGCTGCATGACATGATTCTTCTCCACCACAGGATCTAAAATGAAAGCACACCAGTAAATATTCAGCTCACATGTAAAAATAAATGGATTTGTGGTGTGTAAGTAGAGTAGTAAACGAACTGGTCATCTCACTTTTCGGCTGTTTCCTCATTGCATTTGACATTAAAAATAATGTCTGATGTTCATTTTCAGTTCTTTTGAAAGGTGCCAATGCAGCACAGTGGAATCTCCAACTTATTAGAAAATATTGCATTTTCTCCCATATTCGCCACTAACTCAAGTCAGTTTACATGTAGATTTTAGTTGAAGAATTTTGGTCTTTATATGATAGGCTATGTGGAATCTGGAGTCTTTTCTATAAGAAATTAGTGGGATGAACTGTTATTTGGAGTAAGTTTGCTATTCTAATTTTTAATCACCAGACCGGTTCTAGAATGCTGCGTGATGAAGTGTTTAAATGTAAATATTTAGCTTTTCGGTATATGTTATATCTTGCATGGATATTTTCATTCATTTGTAATGTCATAAAAATAATTTGAATTATTTTGTTTTTATTTTCTATGCTTTTTTTTTTACTGAAACTGTGCTTTTTAAACAAAATGAGCTTCACCCACAGTGGGTTAAGGAAGGATTACTTCCTGATACAACGCATCAAAATTGGGAAATAAAAAAAACTGCTTTTTTTTTTACCTTGATATGAGTAAGCTACAAAATGGGGAAGTGTATAGATAGCCATATGAAATCTTGCTTTGTTTCCTAGAAACAATTTACAAATTAATATGACATCAGGCATTAAACCCTATTAAATCTAATTCTAAATCTACTAACTTAATTTGACTAAAATGTTTAAATCAGATTTGACTTGAAGCTTGTAACCGAGATTGTATTAAAGCTTGTAACCTAAATTCAAATAAAATTCGGATTTGACTAAATCATATAACTTGGATTTAAAGTACAGTGCAACCTCGATACTCGCGGGGGTTACGTTCTACGACCCCTCACGAATAAAAAATGGCAAGGTTGTGACTCTCCTTTTGATTGTTCTTTTTTCAAGGGGATTTGTACATGTACTGTAGTGTAAACTAAACAAAAATTGTAAATTACTTGTAAAAAATGTTTTATATACTACTTTACATGAATAATACAATAATAAATAGTTTTTTAAACATTTTGATGTAATTTATTAGTTCAAAGGTCATGAGCATGGAGGTTACACTGCATAAGTCATAACTTGGATTTAAAAAAACATATAAAGCCATGTCCACACTAATATATTTTGATTTGAAAACGCTTTTTTTTTCCCGTTTTGGCCTTCCGTCCACACGTTGCTTTCAGTCGACGTAAACATAGCTTTTTAAAAACACCCTCTAAAATGGATGAATTTGAGAACTTAATTTTAATTTGGGCTTTCGAAAAACAATAACACATTTTTAGTCCTTGTCACAACGTTTTAAACAGCCAGAAAGTAATTAAACACCAGGCGGAAATGACTCAGGTCGAAGCATTTTATGTTTTGCACATGCACAGTACAGGAACATGAGCATTTTCAGACGTTTGAGTGTGGATGAGCAACTTTTGGAAAACAATGGAAAAATTGAAGTGTGGATGTGTAGTGTTTTTAGAATTTAGAATTTATCCAAATGAGTGTAGACATAGCCTAACTTATAAATTATATTTGTCAAAAAGCTCATAACTTCAATTTGAAAAAAACTTGAAACTTAAATTTAAATAAAGCTCATAACTTGCATATGATTAAAGCTTGGAAATCAAATTTGACTCCTAATAATTTAAAACTACTAACTTAAACTTTAGATTCAACATTAAATTGACTTAATGCTAATGATTATTTCTTTTTGCAGGTGTACAAATAGTACATGTGTATTGCATCACAATGTCTATCAGAGGTCCCCCACCCCCCCTCCAGTCACGACAGTGAAAAATGCATGCTCAATGTGTGTGTTCGGTATTTGTGAAGTAACTCCCTCAGTTTCACTATTAATTACTGAGTCATTTTGTTCATGATTCTGTTTCATATTTTTTTGTCCATGGTTTTTCCCTGTTGTTGTTCTTGTTTGCTAATCGCTTGACATTTGCCTGTTTATCCTTCACAATGTTCCCTAACAATTTGGATCTGTTTGCCTATTTATTAGATAAAACAATCTTACCCAGCACTCGTATCTGCTTTCGCTATCATGCATTTACTGCGTACATGATAATCTACTAGTCTCAGGGAAAAAAAAATGTTTATCAGACAAACATTTGCTCTTTGTGCACATGGATTTTTATTTTCATCATTTAAAGCATTTTAGGAAAAACCAACACTTAAAATCCCTCAGGATCTATTGATAATCGCTTCAAATAAATGTTTTCTTCGCCTTCCAACTGTTGCTTTGCCAAAACAGTGCATGAAGCGTGGTTTTAATATAAGAATAAACTCTTTCTGAACAGTTATTAGTGAAAGCAACCTTAAACGAATAATTTTTACTTAGATCAGACAAGCAATGCATGCTGCCTTCCAGTTTTAACAGGAAGAGGATATGGAATGTAAAACATCCACAGGGAGTGGAAAACCAGTTAGATGTCAATAGAGACATATGTGATATAAAAAAAGAAGGCAAAAGGTGAGTAATAGAGATGGCATAACTTATATTAACAAAGCCATAAAAAAATAAGGTTTGAGTTCAAGCAAAACTACAACAGATCTCTTTCATTGTTTCTATACAGGCTTTATTTTGTTACATTTGTCCAGGTGGTTTCCTTGTCATTGAAATAAACAGTAAAACTAGAAGTTAAAAAATTCTAAAGGATTCCAATAAGAAAAAACAGAATTGTAATTGCAATTTGTTTCATGATTTTATGGTCTTATAGGACAAATAAATAAATAGTTAATGTTGTTGGACCACTTTTACAGGATTTTCCAATGGAATCTGATTCACCTATTCAGGTCTATATGAGAATTCATGTTATTTTTTGAGGGTTTCTGAAGGTATACTTCTTTACAATATTATATTTTTTTAAGAAACAAATATTGCCTTTTTTTTACCTCAGCATACACATTATACAGAGAATAGATTACGTTATGTTGTGTGCACACACACACACAGATAAAATTTTTTAACTTCCAATAACTTCCCAATAACAATACAAATTATTTCAATAAAACATGGAGAAAAAGATTTTTTTAGATAAAAAGGATGGAAATCTGATTAAAACAGTCGATTTTTTTTCGTGTTGAGGGTTTAATTTAACATGCTACAAATCTAATTCCTATACTGGAATGAAAATGATAACAAATGATCATCTGATTTCTTTCTGGCAGAGATATGTATGTAATACGGTAAGGCCTGTAAATTCAACATATTTTACTTTAAATATTTATGGTGAGTTGGGTCAGTATTAACACAGGGGACTGAAGCCAACAGCATTTTTGGCTGTTAAATAAAATCCAGTGCAACAAAAAAGGAAAGAGAAATTGACTATTAAAATTGTACACATAAAAAATTCTAACAAGTCTTGTATGCAGTTGTAGTTCTAAATATCACAATTTATTAAAAAAAAAAACCAGCCATAAACCTTTGTTATTCAGCATAAAAAAAGCATGTGATTGTAGATTATGAGATAAAAAGCCACCAGCTATAGATGCACAAAATTGAGTGTCATCAGTAACACTTAATTTGAAGGTGTAATGATATTTTTCTTTTTCTTTTTCTTTTGACTTGTGATCTTTATTGTTAATGTGCAGCCAGATTCTTAAGTGTTTCGTACAAGTTTATGGACCTTTGACTAATGAGAATCTAATAAGAGTGATACGACTAATAAAAGCAACGTTTTGGTGTGTCTGACTTTGCAGCTTCCTAAATCTTAAGGCCTGTGCCTAGTTCACTGGTTTAGAAGATTTTTTAATGTAGCTTTTTTTAATGTTTTTTTTTTACCCCCAGGAGAGTTCAACCTGCATGTACAATTCCTGGAATAAAGCTAGTTTACAATTTTGTTTGCGGTCTGAATATTGATTTTTATGCATGTTCAGTATTAATGTATAAACAACTGCATTGAATGGAGGCTAACATCAGTGTGAATAAAGGAAAACATATATATGACTTAAAATATAGTCATTATTACTATCACTACAATGTATTTTCATTAAAATTGTAGTAGAAGAGCTGTGCTCTGCTTGTTGTTGCCATGAACTAAAGGTGAGGGAGTCCTACTTTCTCTCCCTTGAGCTTTCCTCCAGTTTAATCCCTGAGGAAATGCCACTTGTGGTCAGATGTGGGTTTTTATTCATTACCACACACACAGTAGGTTCCTATTTACATTTTGTCGAGTTTGGCAAGTTAAACACCTGCTAGGACTAGTACTGTGCCAGTCACATTTAAGATGTAAGAAACTGCTTTAACTTAAATTATCTTTTGTATAATGTGAGCTTGAGTATTAGAGTTAATTGGTTCAGCAAACTGGAAACAAACCATTCAGCGACTAGCGCAGCATGTTTAATGTAATTTACCCACAGCTTCCTGCGGAAGTGATCTTCAGATACTGTATAAAGAGAGATCGCTTTTGCTCCAAGGAGACCATTGTGCTATAGTCCCTAAACAGCTGCATAGCAATCACAAATCTATTTCTAATTCCTGAGTGCTGACACATAGATTATGTTCATTAAGCCGCTAAAAAGCTTGGCTCCTGCTCCTTAACCTGCATTAAACAATGAGCAGGTACTGAAAAATGACTTTATGATGCATCAATTCAAGACACGCAGAGAACAATCCAGGTGTAATTAACAATCTGGATGATAAAAAAATGTGTTTCCCAAGTAGGATCTGGGATCTTTTTCATTTGCCAAAAGAGCATGGATTTGCTCTCTAACCTTGGTGATGACTCCTCTCATCAGCACTTTATCAGCCTGTGCAATAATAGATGTGTTTCTCCAAAGCTTTATTATTTTTTTTTTTTCCTTTTTTTTTCCTTTACTGCAAGGCTGCAGCCCCTGTTTCCCTGTGGCATATTGATTTCCTGCTCTGGAAACCTGCAGTTTCCTCTCTTAGGTGCTGCTTGTGATCCCAGGGCTATGATACCTATTGGTCGATAAACCAGTGCTGTGAAGCATAAAGACTAGCCACACCGTCAATATGCCAATGTTCAATCCCAAGCAAAGTCTTCCACCATGAAGATGAGAGATGGTATCCCACTTGGTTACCATGACATGACTCCCATTACAGTCAGAATGCTATGTATAAGAAAATGTATCATTTACACAATATATTTATACACATCTTGTTAATGAATGTGTAACACAGGTTCTGAGATACACAGCATTGTTTTATTTATCGTACATACTCTACATTAAACGTATACAGTTATGCAATAGCATGCCGTGGGTAATATCAATGAATGCAAGTACTTATATAGTGTGGCATTTTTGAGTTTTTAGAAATATTCATACATTATATGGCTAAGAGTATGTGGACACGCATATGTGTTTGTTGAACATCTCAGTCCAATACCATGGGCCTTAATATGGAGTTCTCTGTTCTCCTGAAACAGCCTTTACTCTTTGTGTGGCAATGTGGATTTGTGCTCATTGTGAATAGTGAAGTCAGGCACTGGTGTGCAGTCAGTGTTCCAATTATATCCCAAGGTGTTCAGTGAGTTCAAGTTCTGTACAAGACTCTTGGGGCCTTCTAAACCACCCATGGCAAATCATGTCTTTTTGGATCTTGCATTGTGCATTAGCAGGCTGAAAAACCTTTGCCCCTCAGTTAGTGATCAAAAGACAACCTAGACAATCATGTGCAACCACAATGAAGTCTCACGGCATTTCGTGATATAGTCACGAACTTTAATCTACTGCTTCGTGTTTATAGACACGAATTTCCCTTTTTTTCGTGCCACTCAACTCAGCACGACTGTCTCCGCCTGGCTCCGTCTCCATAGCAACGGAGGCAGAGGATCATGAGTGACGCTGACAGAAATGCCAAAGGTAATGTTTTTTTTTTATATATATACGGTTAAGGTTAGGGTAAGGGTTAGGGTTAGGGTTATACTGTAATAAATGTGTGTGTCTCTAATTAATGTAGTCTCCTTAATTAACAGAGAGAATATATTTTGTATATGTGTTTTGACTGGAAGGAACCACTGACGATGGTATATATTAGCGAGTAGCTTACCGAATATAAAGCAATAAAAACAAGAATAAAATGTCCTGCTGATGTTGAGTAATAGTGCTTGAAGATTAAAAAAATCAATAACAAACGAAAAAATAACAATACACCGTCTGTGGTATCCAGTGGCAGAAAGAAAACTTTGGCGGAGGCACTAAAAATACTTCCTATTGAAATACATTACATAGAAAGTCGTCCTCAGTGACATGAAAAAGAGGGAAATTTGTGTCTATGAACACGAATCAATGGATCGATGACTAGATAGATAGATGACTATACGAAATGCCGTGAGACTGGGCTGGCCTATATAATATTGGACATGTAGTGTGCATATACATCCTTGTACCAATCAGCGTCTTTGGTCCAACTGTACAAGATGTTTGTAAGAGACACTATGATAAAATCTAGTGGATTGTTTTCATAGAGCCATATACATAGTTGAGGTAAGTGCACTTAGTGAGGATTTAATACTGACATTGCACACATCGCTGTTCCAGAGTCTATATTACGGCTGTGCTTTTCTTCCACACGTTTTAATAACGTTAACGTAATACTATAGTTATAGTTCTCGTCAGGATGACTTTGGATGCTTGTTCCACCATGACGTTGCAGCTTTGCAAATTCAGTACCAATGGGTTGGAGTAGAAGCTCTTCAGTGGCCTGCTATAGAGCTCTTGACTTCAACCTTGTTAAGTACCTTTGAGATGAACTGGAATGCTGACTGTACCCCAGGTCTTCTGACTCTACATCACTTCCTGCCCTAAATCAGTAGAGATTTCACATCATCTTTCCAGAAGAATAGGGACTAAATTCGGAATTGGATGTTCAAAAGTACATAAAACCTTGTTATCAGGTGTCCGCAAACATCTATATATCTATCTATCTACAGTCTGTCTGTCTGTCTGTCTGTCTGTCTGTCTGTCTGTCTGTCTGTCTACCTACCTACCTACCTACCTACCTACTAAAATGCTATAAATACAGTTTATAAATCAGTTTGCATCATAACACAACACATTAGCATAGCACAATTCTATTTAATTCTATTTAAGTTTATTTAAATTCTATTTGTTTATTTGTTTGTTCATTTACAGAATATATTGTCATAAAGCAGTTTAAGCAGAAATACAAATGCATAGATTCCTAATAGGCAAGCTTGGATACACAGTGGCAAAAAAATTACCCACCTGAAAAGTCATGAGGAAGAGAACCTGAGAAGAATCTAAAAAAAACAGTCCTTATTTGGGACACATTTAACAGCATGATTATATCAATTATTACAGTAAACAGCTATACATAGAAGTTCACTAAAATGTTCCATATATGCATATTGTAAATTGTGAATTGAGCTTCATAAATGTTTATATGGGTTTAAGTTGTTTGTCATTAAGCATGTAGGTTTGTATAGCAGTATAAAACTCTATTATATGCTTTCTTTGTGATTATAATAACCAGTCACAAAGATTTCATTAGTTTCCAATCACACTACAGTAATCCTCGTTTATAAATGAAAAAAACATGATAAACGGACGCCACCCCAAAAATGCTATTTTATACAAAACTGTACTGTATTAATATTTTGCTTAATTTTATAATTAATAATTATATTTTTATTAATACATTTCATGATTTCAACATAAAACTCCATAAAAACAATTCCCTGTAAGTTTTTTTTTCTATCGTGCTGTCAGTGAGAGACAGGGAAAGTCAGCCAAACAAATGAGTTATGTGGCAAATGCAATTCCACGGTAAAGCGGGTGATTACTGTTAATACCAAAGTTTTTTTTTTTTTTTAAGATAAAGAAATAATTTATAAAAGAAAACATTTTTAATTTTCTGGAACATCTGCAAAACACCCTTGTCACTTATAAATGCTAGAAACGATTTTCTAACTAAATGAAAGACAAAAATGCAGCTGGTAATATAATAATAGCTACTAATAACTACAACTAATAAACCTCAAATATACATATACATGTATATTTGTGTTGGTCTGTGGTTGGTGATAAATATAAATGTTTTACATGATACTATGTTTTGGTCCGTATCCTCTGCAGGTAGGACGAGCCTACATGGCAAGGCGTCTCTGCAGATCGATCAGGTGCGCTCGGAGGACCAGGGCTGGTACGAGTGCAAGGTTCTCATGCTGGAACAGCAGTACGACACCTTCCACAATGGCAGCTGGGTCCATCTCACAGTCAACGGTTAGTTACACACATCTGCAACTGCAAGAGATCCTTTTACAGTCTAGAGAATACACAGCACATTAGCTCTTTCTCTGGCTCATGTCCATTTAGCAAGCTCACGATACAGGAATGAATGAGCTTTTCTTTTTTTTTTTATGCCTAATGATCTTGTCACTAATTCATCCATCTAAAATACATATGAAATGAATTTAATGTATGTAACCGTTTGCTCTGGCAAAATGGAATGTGTGAAACGTACAGCTTCACTTTTTTGTTGTATCTGACTGATTACACTGCCTGTTATTTTCTCCCAACGGACCTATTGAAGCTTATGTTTAAAATGCAGGCGATGTTTTTGGCAGGTTTGCAATTAAGAATGTTTGAAAATAGACGGACTGATTGGACTCTGTCAAATCCGGCAACATTGCTCATTCAGAGGGCTCACAAGCTGAACTGATGACGGCACCGGAACAGAATATGCTCATTTGCGTTTCTTGCCTTTTTCTCAGGCTGCTTGCGTGTCATGCGGAGACTATTCTGATTCTTTTGGGAACCAAATAACATGAAATCAATTCCAAAGGAGCAGCCAAGGAGCAGAGGAGACTGAACTCACTCACTCATTGTTGGAAATAAGCCGCATACCTTGGTGTGCCTTTACTATTTTTACCAGATCAGAGCTTTCTAGGATGTTGCCTCAAGCTTGCTTAATGTGCTACCTTGTTCTGTTCTTGAGATTTGATAAACTCAGATTGCTGAGTTGGTGTGTGTGTGTGTGTGTGTGTGTGTGTGTGTGTGTGTGTGTGTGTGTGTGTGTGTGTGTGTGTGTAGGTAGATGTACATCCTATGAGTATGTATTGGGGGTTTATTACTACCACCTTAAGAAGCTCATACACACCAGGATAGGCATTTATTTATAGGCTTATACTCTCCATGTATAATAGACAAGGTAAAAGAAAAGAATATTTATGCATACCTATGTGAAAAATCTAATTATTTGGTCATCATAATCATTTATGCTGGAATGTCAGAAATACCTGTAGTCCTGAACCTTACTTTTGACAGCCTTTCTTTACAAAAACATTTTTAAACACCACCACATAATAAATGAATATACAAGGAACAATACCAGACAGGGTTTATTAAATAAAATAATCAATAATAAATCAGCAGTGTGATGCAGGCTTACATGAAGCTCCTAATTACAGCAATAACAGCGCATCATAAAGTTTTATTGCTTTTATAGCACAGCTAATACAACTGTAACATTTACAGCTTTTTGTGCCAATAATTTTTTTGGTTTTTTTTACTAATTTACGAAAGCCTTAATTTTACATTATATTTAGTGTCCTGGAATATCCTCTAAAGAAGTTAGTTTCGCTTATCAAAACACAAACTTACAATTTTTAGTTCTAACTTTTAAACCTTGCACACTGAAGACTCTTTCGAAAATGTTCTTCTTCATTACAGAAAGCTGCATCATATAAAAATTTACACATATTTATGAAATCTTTTTATGTGACTAGTTCACTGAACAGATCTCTGCAAAAGCATAACTATAAATATAAAAATGCTAAAAATTGGACCACACACTATTATTAACTTCACATTTGGAAGTGATGTCCAAGCTGTGATGTTCTAGAATTGAAGCGAAGCATTCTGACCAATTGGAATTAAGCATTCAATA